>NC_057798.1:183927571-184137569 GCF_018294505.1 Triticum aestivum | reverse complement strand
ATAATATTCCCCAAACCCCCCTCCCCCCGTCCCCCTCCACTCCATTCGCTCCACCAAAGCGGCCCTCCCCGCCGCACCGATACGTCGGTGTCGTGGTTCATCGAGGGGACGCACGACGATCCTCTCGCTCCCACAGCACATTCTCGTAGACTGCTGTCCTCTAGCCGTGCCGCCACCTCTGGCTACGTTCTTGTGGAGGTGCACGGCGGTCAGCGCCACCACCACTGGCGACGTTCGTGTGGAGACGCACGGTGGTCTGCTTCTCCCACAGTACGCGCATTCTAGACTGAGGCCCCGTTCATGTCGGTGTAGCGTTGAATGTCAGCTAATAGACGCTATTAATCTCACTGTTTGCCAAAGTAGTTTACTGTCAATATGCTCTGCTTAAGAAGCTTCCTTGCCCTATTCTGCACTCAATCTGCTTAGCTGAGATGGCATGCCAAGGCCGATTTGTTGCTAAAATATCCTGCCATATATTTATTGTGACGTAGATTGCCATGGTCTAGTAGCCAATCTGTTAGGTGAAATAGCTCTACACCGTTTTATACTCGATCTTTGTTGCTGTGATGGCCTTCGATAGTTTGATGGCTGTGTGCTCAGCCTCATTGACTGCTGAAAGAGCCTGCCATAATTTAGCACCCAAATCTGTTTGCTGAATTAGCTTTACATATATTTCGTTACTTAGATCTGCTCGTCCAAATATCTTGCCATAGCTTTAGACATCGACCTAGGTATTTTTTTCTGGACTTCATAAAAAAGCATATATGTTTTTCCTGTAATATCTAGTAGAAGAAATAATTTGTATGTCTAACAGATGGACATGACTTGGATAACTTCTGCTCGAAGATTCTCCGCTGCATATGTCGAGGGGTTTGAAAACTTCATGAACTTTATCAGAGCTGAGTATGGTGGTCCAAAATCAGATGTGCTCTGCCCGTGTAGCAGTTGTATGAATTCAGTTACAAGACCCTAGTCAACTGTGCAAAATCATCTACACTTGTATGGGATGTCGGTCACATATACTAGGTGGGTTCATCATGGTGAAGCTGTGAACGTCAATGTTATTGACTACGTGGAAGCAGCAGATCACCATCTTGATCTGCCTGATGCTCAGGTGGAAGAGGAGGAGGAGGTGGTGGTGGCGGAGCCAGTGAGTTTGACCAACATTGAAACAATGCTACGAAATGCTCATGCATTCCGTGAACTTTCACCCGCAGAAGAAAAACGGTGGGCCCGCATGTTGGAACAATGCAACGTTGCTGTCACCCCAGGAAATAAGCTGTCAGTATTCTTAGCTATGGTCACCTTTCTTCAGGTGAAGACATCTGAGCGGATGACCAACAAATCGTTCAATGCGATGTTGGCTGCTTTCCGCAAATCTTTCCCAGATGTGTCTGAGCTGCCACACACCTACAGTAAAATGAAGAATTTCCTTCGTGCAGTTGGAATTGGATATGATATGATCCATGTTTGTAAGAATAATTGTGTTCTGTTCCGGAAGGATTATGCCAACTTAAGTGAATGCCCGAAATGCAAATCATCAAGATGGAAAGATGGCGATGATGTGAAGAGGATTCCTCATAATGTTCTGAGACATTTTCCAATTACACCAAGATTGCAGAGGTTGTTTCATGATGCTGAAACAAGAGAGGATGTACGGTGGCATTCTAGGAACCAGGAGTACAGAGATCAGAATGTAATGAGCCATCCATCTCATGGTAGTGAGTGGAAAAGCTTCAATGATAAACACAAAGAGTTTGCTGTTGACCTGAGAAACATTAGACTTGGCTTAGCTTCAGATGGATTTAACCCATTTGGCCACCAAAGCGCCACATATAGCATGTGGCCAGTGCTTGTTATCCCTTACAACATGCCTCCAAATGTCTGCACCAAAGAAGCAAACTACATGGTGGCCTTGCTCATCCCAGGTCCAAAAAGTCCTGGAAAGGATTTTGATTTGTTCATGGAGCCTCTTGTGGAGGAACTTCAATAGCTATGGAAGGGTGTTCTCACTCGAGACCTATATAGCAGCCCACCAGCTGATTTCTTTCTGCGTGCTGTTGTAATTTGGTGCACCATGATTATCCGGCTTTGGGCACTATGTCAGGGCGAACGACACATGGTTACAATGCATGTGTTCGCTGTGACAGGAATGCGCTGTCATATGCAATACTTAGCAAGATCTGTTACATTGGACACCGCCGTTTCCTTGCCAAGGACAAGCCGCATCCTAGAAAATACCGAAGACATGTGTTCAATGCAAAAGCATGAAAACCGTGATGCGCCAAAGAGGCTCACCGCCGATGAGTTGCAAGTGGAATTAGAGAAGGTCAGGCATATTACACCAGGAAACCATCCTGGTAATGGTAGCGGGAAAAGGAAGCATGGCACAGTAGAAGAGAGAAAAGGAAGCAGGTCCACTTTGTGGGACTTGGAGTATTGGAAAGATTTGAATCTACGGCATAATCTTGATGTGATGCACATCAAGAAAAATATATGTGAAAAAATTATCGGCACACTTCTTAACATTGAAGGCAAGACGAAAGATACCTTAAAATCTAGGATTGATTTGACACACCTGGGTATCAGAAAGGATTTGCAGGTGCAAGATGAAGGTAAACCACGGAATATGGCACCAGCTGTGTACGTCTTGGACAAGGTAAAAAGAAAAGAATTCTACGAGGTCCTGTCACGTGTGAGATTCCCACATGGATTTGCTTCCAACCCTAAAAGGAGAGTCAGTGCAGATGGAAACAAGGTACAAGGGTTGAAAACTCATGACTGCCACGTCCTACTTCAAAGGGTTTTACCTGTTATCCTTAGAGGATTGGGCTGCCCTGACTTATACAGAGCAGTTGCAGAGTTGGGACAATTCTTCAGGGAACTCTATAGTAGAAATATCAGGATAGATGCTTTGGAGCGTCTTAGAGACAAGGTACCAACTATCCTATGCAACCTTGAGAAGATATATCCTCCGGCCTTCTTTGATGTGATGGTGCATTTGGCTGTTCATCTACCTGATGAGGCACTACTTAGAGGTCCAGTACAGTATGCTGGATGTACCCTATTGAAAGGCGGCTAGGCACTTTCAAGGGCTATGTTAGGAATAGGGCTAGACCCGAGGGTTCCATTGCAGAGGCCTACATTGCTACAGAAGCGTTGATATTCTGCTCAAAATACATTGAAACAGCTGATCAACTTAGCAAAGAGGTGGGTGAAGACAATCCCGGGCTCAATGTTTTCGATTATTCTGTTCGAGTTACAGGGAAGAGTCGACAAGAGGACAAACCTAAAGATTTGGACAAAATGGTTTGGTATGTGTTGAATAACTGTCCTGAGATACTACCTTATATCAAGTAAGTGCAGTACTGCAGCTTATACATCATAATCTACTAAACTTGCAGCACATTCTTATATATTTAGATGTTTGATGCGATCACTATGTTGTGCAGCATCTACAAAGAGGAGTTACTGCCGCAAAATCCAAGAAACATTGACAAACTGGTTATGGCAGGATTTGCAAAATGGTTCAAGAACCATGTAAGCTTTTGAAGTGCACTACCAGTTTTTTTAATATATTGAGTACATAAGATGATCAGCTTGTCTATTTTCTAACCATAGGTTAAGAAGATGCGGGAGGATGGGCATGCAGTTGATGATGCCCTTTACTCACTAGCAATGGGTCCTGATACTCGGGTAAGACATTATGAATCTTGCGTTGTTGGAGATGTGCGCTACAACACCCTTGCACGAGATGAAGGCAGGAAGACACAAAACAGTGCCATCATGAGCACGGATACGTATGACAAAGAGACAACTGAAATGTATGCTAACATAACAGACATTGTCCAGTTGCAGTATATCTCCAGTTTCGAGGATCATCGGTGTGTGGTTCTGTTGTGCTGTCGTTGGTATAACCTGTTTTCCAGGATCGCAAAACCCAGAGCTGATGATTATTTCAAATCCATCAATGTCAAGGCGGCGTACCAGACCAACGAGCCTTTTACTGTGGCAAATCAAGCAACACAGATATTTTTCTTGGAAGACACATTTGCACGTAGCGATGACTGGAGAGTATTGCATAGGTTTGAGCAGAGGAATTCGTTTAATGAAGTTGCACAACAAGATGATGCTTGCACTGCTCCTGATGTACAAGATAACACAGATGTTCCTAATATCTTTGAGAACCATCACGTCAATGACGCTGGCGAAAAGATTGTCTGTCGTGCTGTGGACATACAAGAGTTGATCAAGAAGAAGCCAACGTTCGAGGACGTTGAGGACGAAGAAGAAGATGACACCATGGGGAATTACGATTCAGACTGATACACATGGCGAAGATGTTGACGCTGCTACTACGGATGATGATTACATTGCTTTTGTCGTATTTGCGTGTCAGAAGACGTTTTTTATCTACTATGTGAAATTGTGTTTGCTATGACAACTAAAACCTGATGAACATGTTGTTTAGTATTTTGCTGTGAGAACATCACTTGTTATGTATGCTGATTTGTGTTTGGTGATTGTATGACAACTAAAACATGATGACATTGTTGTTTAGTTGTACTCATATTTGGCTGTGAAACTTGAATTTGACGACATAGTTTGCTGTTGGACTGCAATTTGCTCGACGACTTCAAATGAGAACAAAGCTGACACGACAGGGCCTCTGCTATTTATTTATTTATATGAGCAAAAGGGGATACCCCCTGATTTCCGTTAATAGAAATCATTAGATGTTTACAACACTACGCCAAGCCTGCTACACAGGTTTCATTCATTACTAGTTTCAGCAAAGTGCTCATGTCGTAGCCACTGAATACATCACGAGTGCTACATACATTGCAAATAAAGAGACAATCATCCTACAGAGCACATCGATTTTGACCATTATCTTCACAAGCTCTTTCATCTCCTCATTGCTGTCAAGGTCGTTCAGCAGCTGTTGCTTGGACATGATCAGAGGAACTGCATCTTTAACCTTCTGCTCTGCATCTTCCTCTTCTGCCGTTCCTTCAGTTACTTGTCCAACACCCCAACCTGCTGGTATTGGGATTCCTCGGCTAACCAAATAATCAACGTAGTTGCATTCCCCCACATCAGCAACTTCCCAGAAATACAAATCACACGAATCTTCCCTTTTCTACACGAATCAAATTGGAAGATCATCAACCAAACTATTAAAAAAATCAGCAACTGAAAGCAGCAGAACAACACTTAAACATATTATTAGCCCATGATTCGGGCATTTGTAGAAGACTCGGCCAGGGTTCGGATTGTGCTTGAGATGCGGCGGATGACTCTGCGTGATTTGTAGCAGTGGCACCACACCAACGGCAGCGGGTTGCGATGAGCAATCGGCTGCGGTGCGTGTGCCGGCGGGGGTGTGATGAGATCCACAGGCGATGGTACGGGTGGCGACTTGGCGCATATCTGGTTGTTGCCTGCTGAAGAGCAGGTGGACGAGCAGCCATCGGACATGGTTGCTGCGGCTAGAGCTTCTGATGCTAGGCAGAGTAAGTAGAGAAGAGGAGAAGCAAATGTTGGATATGTCAGTTTCATTACTTACAGAGTAGCATAGCACCATATATAGTCATAGTCTAGGTTTGGATTCAAACCAGCTACAGGAGCACGTCTTTCTTTTTTCTAAAACTCGACAACGTCTCTTTACTGATACACTAGCTTGTTCTGTACGCCTTCCCAAGTCCTCTCGGTTGAAAACCAAGGGTGCTAGTCACTTATGTGGCGAACGTTCCCTATGAGGAGGACGACAGACGAACGCATTTTCCTCGCAGTTTTCTTCCTATATATAAAAAAGTATGCTACTTGGTGTCCGCTTAGTCAACAAACAATTGTGCCAACCTTGACCATTGGATTGACATTAAACGTCTGTCATGTTTCTTCAGTCTATTCCTCCTCGAGCCGCCAAAGCCAAACCAGCGCCGGCGGGGCCGCCTACTCCCGCCTCCCACGGCTGGCTGTGATCTTCCCCGGCTCCTGTTCGTTCCCGTCCGAGGCCTCACCATCGTCCTCCGCCTTGGTTCGCTCACCGCGGCGCCGCCCTCTGGTGTTGTCAACATGGTCAACAACCGAGAGGAATAAGGAGGTGACTGTACATGGTGAGGATGATAGTAGGGACCCAGCAGCATGCGCAGTAATCGGGACGGAGAAGGGTATCAACTGGGTTGTGCGGGACCCGTGGCCCGTCTAGCCCAGGCTTTTATTTCATATGTTTAGCACATGACCAGCCCAGTTTGTTTTTTTCCTTTCTGAAAAATGGCTAGCAGCTATTTTTTTTTTGCAGAATAACCAACATAGGCCTACTTTCTTTTCTACACCCTGCTGGGCCGGAAATCTTTCAAGACAAGGAGGGATGCATTTTGCCCAGAAAATGGGCTATAAGTAATAAGAAATGGGCTATAAGTAATAAGAAATGGGCTATAAGTAATAATGAATGGGATGTAAAATGAAAAAATACAGCAAACAGGCAATTAGTTCCAAAATATTGTTTTCTTTCGGATTTTGATATTTTAAATTTCATTGTTTTTGTGCAGGTAAAATTTCATTGAATTTAAATTAAGGTATATTTAGATTTAAAATTAATTTGAATCTGGCTAGAAATTTCGGGTTGTATGCTGTTTGGGACAGATTTGGAGGCTGACTTGTGGGTCTACTAGGTTGACGTGTACTTTGGCTTTGGCAACTTAGTCCACAAACAATTCTAGCAGCAGTGACCGTTGGATGTTAATCCAACGACCGTGCTGCTTCTTCAATATGTGATCTTCTTGCTCCAGCCGCCCAAACCAGCTCCGGTGGGACTGCCTGCTCCCGCCTCCCGTGGCCGGCTGTGCTGCCACACAGGCCGCACCGCCCCACCCTACTTCATTGCTGGCCAGGCCATTCGTCTACTCACCCACACCTCCTTTTATTTTCCGGCGACGGCAGCCGGACCAGTAAACCCTCGTACTCCCCACCGCGTGGGCAACCATTGCCGAGTCTTCCCCGGCTCCGTGTCGTTCCCTTCCTAGGCCTCGCCGTCGTCCACCGCCATGGTGCTCTCGACGCGGCCTGGTCAACATGGTCAACGAACGACATCCATCGGCCGTGGACTCCACCTGACAGCTGGGACCCACCGGAAGGGCCTCTGTATTTCACGAAAAAATGTTCCCCCCGCTGACATGTCGGACCCACCAGCTATATCTTCACACGCAAGGAAGTTCCTCCTTATTACGCACAAAAAAATGAATACCCCCTGCTAGCTGGGACCCACCATAGTGGGAGGATGACTTGTGGGCCAACTAAGTTGATGGGGACGGAGGGCTTTGTCAACTTAGTCAATATGAACGATTCTAGCTCCAGTGACCGTACGATGTCCATCAACGGCCGTAGTGCTTCTTCAACCTCTGGTCTTCTTGCTCCAGCCGCCCAAAGCAGCGCCGGTCGTGCCGCATGCTCCTGCCTCCCGTGGCCGGCTGTGCTGCCGCGGAGGCCTCACCGCCCCCTACTATTCCCACCGCTGGCCAGGCCATGCGGCAACAGCAGCCTCACACCGCAGCCGAACCAGTGAACCCTTGTACTCCTCTCCGCGCGGGCTTCCACTGCCACGTCATTCCCGGCTCTGCATCGTCCCCTTCCTAGGCCTCGCTGTCGTCCACCGCCGTGGTGCTCCCGGCGTGGCCTGGTCAACATGGTCAAGGAATGACTTCCATCAGACGTGGACTGTACGTGGAGAGGCTGACAGCTGGGTCCACAGCCGCAGCAAGGAAGTGCCTCCTTCTTACGCAGAAAATAATGATTCCTCCACCTGACAGCTGGGACCCACCGTACGGGCCACTATATTTCACGAAAAAAACATTTCCCCCTGACTGCTGGGACCCACCATCTTCATCTCCGCACGCAAGGAAGTGCGTACGGGCAAAAAAAAACGATTCGCCCCCCTGACTGCTAGGACCCACCAGCTACACCTTGGCACGCAAGGAAGTGCGTTTGGACAAAAAAAAACGATTCGTCCCCTTGACTGCTGGGACCCACCAACTACATCTTCGCAGGCAAGGAAGTGCCTGACAGTCAGGACCCACCTGGTCGAAGCGTACGTAGCGTTGTCATCCTGGTCGTGAACGTGTACGTACATACTGGTCGATGTAGAGGCACGCACGTGTCGTAGTAGAGGCACGCACGTGTCGTAGTAGAGGCGCGCACGTAGCATGTACACGTACGTACAGCGTCCAGGGTGCAAGAAAGAAAATACGGCCACGTATGTGTACATACGGGCGGGGTCTCGAATGCCTACTCATGCATACGTACGACCAGAGCTCGTGTACATGGCTGGGTCGGAACAGAGAAACAACGTCGTCGTCGTGTTCATGGGGAGGCAACAGAATGCGTCATGTTCATGGGGAGGCAACGGAATGCATCATGTTCATGGGGAGGCAACGGAATGCGTCCTGTTCATCGGGAGGCAACGGAACGCGTGGGAGCCAACCGGCTGGGTTGGAATGGAATGCGTCGTCGTGTTCATCGGGAGGGCTTGGACGGAACAGGCGATGGAAACGAGGCTTGGCGTACCGCACAACAGAGGGAACGGCCTTGTGTTTGGCCGGCCACGTTCGAAATGGGATCCTGTTGATCGGGAGGGGTGTGGCGTACCGCAAAACAGAGGAAACGGACCTCCTACGGTCAAAACGGGGGTCATGTTGATCGGGAGGGGTGTGGCGAACCGCAAAATGGACCAAACGGACCTCCTACGGTCGAAACGGGGGTCATGTTAGTCAGGAGGGGTGTGGCGTACCGCAAAACGGACGAAACAGACCTCCTATGGTCGAAACGGGGGTCCTGTTCATTGGAAGGGGTGTGGCGTACCGCAAAACGGGACTCCACGAGATACTGTTCATCTCCACCATCGACCTCCTCCAGCCTCCACGAGCTACCATCGACCGCCTCTAGCCTCCACGGGCTCCTGTTCATCCAGCCTCCACCGCGCGCTACTCCACCGGCTCCTGTTCAACCACCCCTCCACGGGCACCCCTCCAACGTCTACTGTTTATCCAGCCCTCCACACCATGGAGTCTGTTTCATCCACCCCTCCACGGGCACCCCTCCACCGTCTACTGTTCATCCAGCCCTCCACACCACGGGGTCCTGTTCATCCAGAGGCAACGCCACTGCTCACTGTTCATCCAAACCCCCCCGCAACACTCACTGTTCATCCAATCGATCGGCTTCAGTTAGCAGCAGTAGCGAAGGAATCGCTCGATCGGGTTCAGTTAACATCCATCGATCGATCGCTCGGGTTCGGTAACGCCTAGCCTGCAGTGCAATCGCTCGGGTTCAGTTAGAGCCCAACGCCTCGCTCGGGTTCAGTTAGAGCCAAGCCTCGCACACACGTGCGTACCTGTACGAGAGAAACGCGCATCGCTCGGCCCCCGACCTCCCACCGTAACCGGGAACTCCCCAAAATTTTCCTCGCCCTCGCTTCTACCACGGTTTTTTCCGTCATGGACGGCCCAAAGAATGTCATACAGATGCGTCTCCAGCCTGCCCAGGATGAAAAGCCCATTTTCTGTCATGATTTTTTGTCATATAAGTAGGAGTCCACCACATCTATGATGATACCGGGTTTTGTCACAATTATCGTCATAGAAGTGTCATATGTATGACAGAAAAAAAATTCGTTCGGCCCAAAATGTCATGGATGTGTCTTTCTTTTGTAGTGTCCGCCCAAAAAAGCACTCCAATCATGTCCGGTTCCAGAGCAGGAGGCAAGTGGATGACCTCCTCCGTCAAGAAGAAGGACATCAAGGAGCTCCGGGAAGCCGGATACCTGGCCAATGACGTCGCTCATCGACTTCTGGCCAAGGGACAAATCGTCCCCACCTTGGAGCCCCAAGAGAGGACAGTGTTCCTCACACACTTCGTCCGTGGGCTGGGATCCCCCTCCACCCATTCGTCCGTGGATTGATGTACTACTGATACGTCCATTTTGCATCATGCTTTTATATCGATATTTATTGCATTATGGGCTGTTATTTCACGTTATGTCACAATACTTATGGCTATTCTCTCTTATTTTACAAGGTTTACATGAAGAGGGAGAATGCCGGCAGCTGGAATTCTGGGCTGGAAAAGGAGCAAATATTGAAGGACTATTCTGTGCAACTCCAAAACTCCTGAAACTACATGGAACACCTTAAAATAAATAAAGAAAAATCGTCACCGAAGATGAAGGCCAGGGGGCCCACACCCTGCTCACGAGGGTGGGGGGCGCCCCCCTGGGCGCGCCCCCTACCTCGTGGGCCCCCTGGTGGCTCTCCGACGCCCATCTTCTCCCATATGAAGTCTTTCAATGAGAAAAAAACAGAGAGAACCTTTCGGGACGAGACTCCGCCGCCACGAGGCGGGACCTTGGCGGAACCAATCTAGGGCTCCGGCAGAGCTGTTCTTCCGGGGACACTTCCCTCCGGGAGGGGGAAATCATCACCATCGTCATCACCAACGCTCCTCTCATCGCGAGAGGGAAATCTCCATCAACATCTTCATCAGCACCATCTCATCTCCAAACCCTAGTTCATCTCTTGTATCCAATTCTTGTCTCCAAGTCCGAGATTGGTGCTAGTATGTTGCTAGTAGTGTTGATTACTCCTTGTAGTTGATGCTAGTTGGTTTAATTGGTGGAAGATCATATGTTCAGATCCTTTATGCACATTATATCCCCTCTGATTATGAACATGAATATGCTTTGTGAGTAGTTACGTTTGTTCCTGAGGACAAGGGAGAAGTCTTGCTATTAGTAGTCATGTGAATTTGGTATTGTTCGATATTTTGATAAGTTGTATGTTGTCTAACCTCTAGTGGTGTTATGTGAACGTCGACTACATAACACTTCACCATTATTTGGGCCTAGAGGAAGGCATTGGGAAGTAATGTAGATGATGGGTTGCTAGAGTGACAGAAGCTTAAACCCTAGTTTATGTGTTGCTTCGTAAGGGGCTGATTTGGATCCATATGTTTCATGATATGGTTAGGTTTACCTTAATACTTTTGTTGTAGTTGCGGATGCTTGCAATAGAGGTTAATCATAAGTGGGATGCTTGTCCAAGTAAGGGCAGTACCCAAGCACCGGTCTACCCACATATCAAATTATCAAAGTACCGAACGTGAATCATATTAGCGTGATGAAAACTAGCTTGACGATATTCCCATGTGTCCTCGGGAGCGCTTTTCCTATTATAAGAGTTTGTCCAGGCTTGTCCTTTGCTACAAAAAGGATTGGGCCACCTTGCTGAAATTTATTTACTTTTGTTACTTGTTGCTTGTTACCATTTATCTTATCACAAAACTATTTGTTACCACTTATTTTAGTACTTGCAGAGAATACCTTGCCAAAAACCGCTTATCATTTCCTTCTGCTCCTCGTTGGGTTCGACACTCTTACTTATCAAAAGGACTACGATAGATCCCCTATACTTGTGGGTCATCAAGACTATTTTCTGGCGCCGTTGCCGGGGAGTGAAGCGCCTTTGGTAGGTGGAATTTGGTAAGGAAAAATTTATTTAGTGTGCTGAAATTTTCTATCACTTGTTACTATGGAAAGTAATTGTTTGAGGGGCTTGTTCGGGGTATCTTCACCCCGTCCGGTTGAGCCAAGAGTTGCTCCTCAACCTACTGAACCTACTGAATCTATTTAAGATGAAACTGCTTTTCAGATCCCTTCGGGTATGATGGAAAAACTGCTAGCTAACACTTTTGCAGCAAATGGAACAAAGCATCCTGACGAACATCTACGCTTTGTGGATGATATTTGTGGACTATTTAAGCTTGCAGGTATACCCGATGATGCCGTTAAGAAGAAGGCTTTCCCTTTATCTTTGGAGGGAGACGCATTGACATGGTATAGAATATGTGATGATACGAGGTCATGGAACTATAAAAGAGTGAAATTGGAATTTCATCAAAAGTATTACCCTATGCATCTTGTTCATCGTGATCGCAATTATATATATAATTTTTGGCCTCGCAAAGGAGAAAGTATCGCTCAAGCTTGGGGGAGGCTTAAATCAATGTTATATTCATTCCCCAATCATGAGCTCTCAAAATTGACAATTCTCCAGAATTTTTATGCTCGGCTTTCTGAAAATAATCGCAACATGCTCAATACTTCTTGTGCTGGCTCTTTTATGATGAAGTCTATTGAATTTGGATGGAATTTATTGGATAGAATTAAATGCAACTCTGAAGATTGGGACGTCGACGAAGGTAAGGAGTCAGGTATGACACCTAAGTTTGATTGTGTTAAATCTTTTATGGATACCGATATTTTCCGTAAGTTTAGCACTAAATATGGACTTGACTCTGAGATAGTAGCTTCTTTCTGTGAATCTTTTGCTACTTATGTTGATCTCCCCAATGAGAAGTGGTTTAAATATTATCCTCCCATAGAGGTAAAAGTAGTTGCACCTATTAAAGTTGAAGAAAAGATTGTCACTTATAATGATCCTATTGTTCCTACTTCTTATGTTGAGAAACCCCCTTTCCCTGTTAGAATGAAGGATCATGCCAAAGCTTCAACTATTGTTCGTAAAAGCAATACTAGGACTTATACACCTCCTGAGCAAGTCAAAGTAGAACCCAATATTGCTATTGTTAAAGATCTCTTGTCTGATAATATTGATGGGCATGTTATTCAATTCACTGGTGAAACTGCTAGAATTGCTAAACCCTGTGATAGAGATAAACATAGACCTGTGGTAGGCGTGCCTGTTATTTCTGTTAAAATAGGAGATCATTGTTATCATGGCTTATGTGATATGGGAGCTAGTGCTACTGTTATACCCATTGACTTATACAAAGAAATTATGCATGAGATTGCACCTGCTGAGTTAGAAGATATTGATGTTACAATTAAACTAGCCAATAGAGATACTATATCTCCAATGGGAATTGTTAGATATGTTGAAGTCCTGTGTGGGAAAACTAAATATCCCACTGATTTTCTTGTTCTTGGTTCTCCACAAGATAGCTTTTGTCCCATTATATTTGGTAGACCCTTCTTGCGTATTGTTAATGCTAAGATAGACTGCAAAAAGAATGTTGTTACTGTTGGCTTGGATGATATGGTCCATGAGTTTAATTTCTCTAAATTTAGTAAACAACATCGTGAGGAAGAATTGCCTAGTAAGGATGAAATTATTGGTCTTGCTTCTATTGTTGTACCTCCTAGTGATCCTTTAGAACACTATTTGCTAGACCATGAAAATGATATGTTCATGAATGAAAGAAGGGAAATAGATGAATTATTCTTTAAACAGGAACCTATTCTGCAACACAATTTTCCTGTTGAAATCCTAGGGGATCCTCCTCCACCCAAGGGTGATCCTGTGTTTGAGCTTAAACCGTTGCCTGATAATCTTAAATATGCTTATCTTGATGAAAAGAAAATTTATCCTGTTATTATTAGTGCTAACCTTTCAGAGCATGAAGAAGAAAGATTATTGAAAACTCTGAAGAAGCATCATGCCGCTATTGGATATACTCTGGATGATCTTAAGGGCATCAGTCCCACTCTATGTCAACATAAGATAAATTTGGAAGCTGATGCCAAACCAGTTTGTGATCCTCAACGACGTTTGAATCCTAAAATTAAAGAAGTGGTAATAAAAGAAATACTCAAGCTTCTGGAGGCAGGTATAATTTATCCCGTTGTTGATAGTCAGTGGGTAAGTCTTGTCCATTGTGTCCCTAAGAAGGGAGGTATTACTGTTGTCCCTAATGATAAAGATGAATTGATTCCACAAAGAATTATCACAGGTTATAGGATGGTAATTGATTTCCACAAATTAAATAAGGCTACTAAGAAAGATCATTACCCCTTACCTTTTATTGATCAGATGCTAGAAAGACTATGCAAACATACACATTATTGCTTTCTAGATGGTTACTCTGGTTTTTCTCAAATACCTGTGTCGGCTAAAGACCAATCAAAGACTACTTTTACATGCCCTTTTGGTACTTTTTCTTATAGATGTATGCCTTTTGGTTTATGTAATGCACCTACTACCTTTCAAAGATGCATGATGGATATATTCTCTGACTTTTGTGAGAAAATTTGTGAGGTCTTCATGGATGACTTTTCCGTCTATGGTTCCTCTTTTGATGATTGTTTGAGCAATCTCGCTCGAGTTTTGCAGAGATGTGAAGAAACTAATCTTGTCTTGAATTGGGAAAAGTGCCACTTTATGGTGAATGAAGGTATTGTCTTGGGGCACAAAGTTTCTGAAAGAGGTATTGAAGTTGATAAAGAGAAGGTTGATGCTATTGAAAAGATGCCATGTCCCAAGGACATCAAAGGTATAAGAAGTTTCCTTGGTCACGCCGGATTTTATAGGAGGTTCATCATGGACTTCTCAAAAATCTCTCGGCCTCTGACTAATTTATTACAAAAAGATGTACCATTTGTCTTTGATGATGATTGTGTAGAAGCATTTGAAATACTTAAGAAAGCATTAGTCTCTGCACCTGTTGTTCAGCCACCTGATTGGAATTTACCCTTTGAGATTATGTGTGATGCTAGTGATTATGCTGTAGGTGCTGTTCTAGGGCAAAGAGTTGATAAGAAATTGAATGTTATCCATTATGCTAGTAAGACTCTAGACAATGCTCAAAGAAATTATGCTACTACCGAAAAGGAACTTTTAGCGGTTGTATTTGCTTGTGATAAATTCAGGCCCTATATTGTTGATTCTAGAGTAACTATTCATACAGATCATGCTGCTATTAAATATCTTAAGGAAAAGAAAGATGCAAAACCTAGACTCATTAGATGGGTTCTCTTGCTTCAAGAATTTGATTTACATATTGTTGATAGAAAAGGAGCTGAGAACCCCGTTGCTGACAACTTGTCTAGGCTAGAGAATGTTCTTGATGACCCACTACCTATTGATGATAGCGTTCCTGATGAGCAATTAAATGTCATAAGTACTTCTCGTAGCACTCCTTGGTATGCTGATTATGCTAATTATATTGTTTCTAAATTTATACCGCCTAGCTTCACATACCAACAAAAGAAAAAGTTTTTCTATGACTTGCGACATTACTTTTGGGATGACCCACATCTTTATAAAGAAGGAGTAGATGGTGTTATTAGACGTTGTGTACCTGAGCATGAACAGGAACAGATCCTACGCAAGTGTCACTCTGAAGCCTATGGAGGACACCACGCTGGAGATAGAACTGCACATAAGGTATTGCAATCTGATTTTTATTGGCCTACTCTCTTCAAGGATGCCCGTAAGTTTGTTTTGTCTTGTGATGAATGTCAAAGAATTGGTAATATCAGTACACGTCAAGAAATGCCTATGAATTATTCACTTGTTATGGAGCCATTTGATGTTTGGGGCTTTGATTATATGGGACCTTTTCCTGCCTCTAATGGTTACACTCATATTTTAGTTACCGTTGATTAAGTTACTAAGTGGGTAGAAGATATTCCAACTAGTAGTGCTGATCATAACACTTCTATTAAAATGCTTAAGGAAGTTATTTTTCCGAGGTTTGGAGTCCCTAGATACTTAATGATTGATGGTGGTTCACACTTTATTCATGGTGCTTTCCGTAAGATGCTTGCTAAATACGACGTTAATCATAGAATTGCATCTCCATATCACCCGCAGTCTAGTGGTCAGGTAGAATTGAGCAATAGAGAGCTCAAATTAATTTTGCAAAAGACTGCCAATAGGTCTAGAAAGAATTGGTCCAAAAAAACTGAATGATGCATTATGGGCCTATAGAACTGCATATAAAAATCCTATGGGTATTTCTCCGTACAAAATGGTTTATGGAAAAGCATATCATTTACCTCTCGAACTAGAACATAAGGCATATTGGGCTATCAAAGAGCTCAATTATGACTTCAAACTTGCCGGTGAGAAGAGGTTGTTTGATATTAGCTCACTTGATGAATGGAGAACCCAAGCTTATGAAAATGACAAGTTGTTTAAAGAAAAAGTTAAAAGGTGGCATGATAAAAGGATACAAAAGCGTGAGTTTAATGTAGGTGATTATGGGTTGCTATACAACTCTCGTTTAAGATTTTTTGCAGGGAAACTTCTCTCCAAATGGGAAGGTCCTTACGTTATCGAGGAGGTCTATCGTTCCAGTGCCATAAAAATCAACAACTTCGCAGGCACAAATCTGAAGTTGGTGAACGGTCAAAGAATCAAACACTATATCTCAGGTAATCCTATAAATGTTGAAACTAATGTTTTTGAAACCGTAACCCGGAGGAATACATAAGGGACACTTTCCAGAATGTTCCAGACCCCAAAAAGGAATAGGTATGTGGTACGGTAAGTAAACCGACTCCAAAAGAATTTTTAAGGCAATATTTCTCCGTTTTGAAATATTTAGAAAAATAGAAAAATAAGTAGCAGTCCGGGGAGGACACGAGGCCTCCATGAGGGTGGAGGGCGCGCCCTACCCCCCTGGGCGCGCCACCCTACCTCGTGATCACCTCGTGTGCCCTCCAGACTCCGTTTCCTTGCACGATACGTATTTTGCTCGGTAAAAATTCATTATATATACTCCCAAAGGTTTTGACTCTCGTATCATGCAAATATCCTCTATTTTTGTTTCGAGCTGTTGCTGCTACAGATCAGGGCAAGATGTCTTCCCAAGATTCGGAGGGAGAGAGCTATATGGCTGATTTTATTGCAAATCCAAAAGTATATGGGGATGCGGAGCATTATGGCTGGACCACGGAGGAAGAAGAAGACTACGATCGAAAGAGGAAGGAGGAAACGAGCTCCGACGAGGAGGACTATCCCCTACCTCAACCTGACGATATGCATGTGGAGTTCAAGAAGTCAAGCCTCCCTAAGGTCCAATCTATCCCACCTCGTTTTTTGCAGGACAGCAAGGCAGCGCTATGCAAAAAGATAATGAAACTTGAGCTCGAGAATGAGGATCTAAGGGAGGAAAATTTTAGCCTCAGACGCTAGCTGGAGAAGAAAAATGCAACACCTCCATCACCTCCGAGGACATAATCATCTGGGTATGGGCAGTCCCCTTGGCAACTGCCAAGCTTGGGGGAGGTGCCCTGGTATCGTATCACCATCACAACTCCTATCTTTACCGTTTTCCTTAGTTCGATCCTATTAGTATTATCTTGATTTAGTAGAATAAAGTCATGGCATCATCTAGTTTTGAGTTTTGCTTTATGATCCTTCTTTGTAATCGAGTCCGTGAGCTATATAATAAAGATTAGTGTTGAGTCAAGGGCTTGAGTATTTTGCCATGATCTTGGGTGATTAGAAGAAAAAGAATAAAAAGAATCAAGAGTTCATATTGATCTTATTGAAAGTAATGACTTCACATAGAAAGAGTATGATGATATAAAGTTGTTGGGAGTTGGCAAATATAGCTTTGGTCATCGTTGCAATTAATAGGAAGTAATAAGGAAAGAGAGGTTCCACATATAGATATATTATCATTGACATCTTTTATGATCGGGAGCACTCATTAAAATATGGCATGCTAAAGAGTTGATGTTGGACAAGGAAGACAACATAATGAGTTATGTTTTCTTATTTCTGAGATAAAGTATGTTGTCATGGTTCCTCTACCGTGTTGAGTTTGCCTTTCCCCCTCATGCTAGCCAATTCTCAGCACTAAGTAGAAATACTACTTGTGCTTCCAAATACCCTTAAACCAGTTTTGCCATGAGAGTCCACCATATCTACCTATGGATTGAGTAAGATCCTTCAAGTAAGTTGTCATTGGTGCAAGCAATAAAAATTGCTCTCTAAATATGCATGACTTATTAGTGCGGAGAAAATAAACTTTGCACGAACTTGTTGTGGACGCAATAAAAGCGACGGACTGCATAATAAAGGTTCACATGCAAGGGGCAATGTAAAGTGACGTTCTTTTGCATTAAGATTTTGTGCATCAACCCTAAACGCGCATGACAACCTCTGCTTCCCTTTGCGAAGGGCCTATCTTTTATTATTATCTTCTACCTTATGCAAGAGTCATGGTGATCTTCACCTTTCCTTTTTCATTTTATCCTTTGGCAAGCTTAGCATGTTGGAAAGAACATGATATATATATCTAATTGGATGTGGGGGAGCGTGAATTATTATTGTTGACATTACCCTTGAGGTAAAAAGTTGCGGGGCAAAATTATAAGCCCCTATCTTTCTCTATGTATGATTAAAACTCTGTAACCACAGGTATCGCGTGAGTGTTAGCAATTATGAAGGACTAAGTGATAGTTGAGTATGTGGACTTGCTTTTAAGCTCTGACATAGACTCTTTCTGATGTTATGATAAATTGCAATTGCTTCAATGACTGAGATTATAATTGTTGGTGCCCAATAAAGTTTCTGATTTATATTTTGGCTTTGTGAAAAGATCATCACTAGAACATAAGTAATCATATGACAAAATTTATATATGTTGTTGTTTGGAAGTAATCATGGTGCCTTCATGTATGTATTTTATTTTTATCGACGCCTCTACCTCTAAACATGAGGACATATTTATTGTTATCGGCTTTTCGCTTGAGGACAAGCGAGGTCTAAGCTTGGGGGAGTTGATACGTCCATTTTGCATCATGCTTTTATATCGATATTTATTGCATTATGGGCTGTTATTTCACGTTATGTCACAATACTTATGGCTATTCTATCTTATTTTACAAGGTTTACATGAAGAGGGAGAATGCCGGCAGCTGGAATTCTGGGCTGGAAAAGGAGCAAATATTGAAGGACTATTCTGTGCAACTCCAAAAGTCCTGAAACTCCACGGAACACCTTAAAATAAATAAATAAAAATCATCGCCGAAGATGAAGGCCAGGGGGCCCACACCCTGCTCACGAGGGTGGGGGCGCCCCCCCCCCCCCAGGCACGCCCCCCTACCTCGTGGGCCCCCTGGTGGCTCTCCGACGCCCATCTTCTCCCATATGAAGTCTTTCGATGAGAAAAAAATCAGAGAGAACCTTTCGGGACAAGACTCCGCCGCCACGAGGCGGAACCTTGGCGGAACCAATCTAGGGCTCCGGCAGAGCTGTTCTTCCGGGGACACTTCCCTCCGAGAGGGGGAAATCATCACCATCGTCATCACCAACACTCCTCTCATCGGGAGAGGGCAATCTCCATCAACATCTTCATCAGCACCATCTCATCTCCAAACCCTAGTTCATCTCTTGTCTCCAATTCTTGTCTCAAGTCCGGGATTGGTGCTAGTAGGTTGCTAGTAGTGTTGATTACTCCTTGTAGTTGATTCTAGTTGGTTTAATTGGTGGAAGATCATATGTTCAGATCCTTTATGCACATTATATCCCCTCTAATTATGAACATGAATATGCTTTGTGAGTAGTTACGTTTGTTCCTGAGGACAATGGAGAAGTCTTGCTATTAGTAGTCATGTGAATTTGGTATTCGTTCGATATTTTGATAAGATGTATGTTGTCTAACCTCTAGTGGTGTTATGTGAACATCGACTACATAACACTTCACCATTATTTGGGCCTAGAGGAAGGCATTGGGAAGTAATAAGTAGATGATGGGTTGCTAGAGTGACAGAAGCTTAAACCCTAGTTTATGCGTTGCTTCATAAGGGGCTGATTTGGATCCATATGTTTCATGCTATGGTTAGGTTTACCTTAATACTTTTGTTGTAGTTGCGGATGCTTGCAATAGAGGTTAATCATAAGTGGGATGCTTGTCCAAGTAAGGGCAGTAACCAAGCACCGGTCCACCCACATATCAAATTATCAAAGTACCGAACGTGAATCATATTAGCGTGATGAAAACTAGCTTGACGATATTCCCATGTGTCCTTGGGAGTGCTTTTCCTATTATAAGAGTTTGTCCAGGCTTGTCCTTTGCTACAAAAAGGATTGGGCCACCTTTCTACACTTTATTTACTTTTGTTACTTGTTGCTCATTACCATTTATCTTATCACAAAACTATCTGTTACCACTTATTTCAGTACTTGCAGAGAATACCTTGCTGAAAACCGCTTATCATTTCCTTCTGCTCCTTGTTGGGTTCGACACTCTTACTTATCGAAAGGACTATGATAGATCCCCTATACTTGTGGGTCATCAACTACTACGGGCTGGACTTCCATGATTTGGCCCACAACTCTATCCCCCACATCTCGGCATTTATTTTCATGTGTGAGGCCTTCCTCCGCATCCCACCTCACTTCGGCCTATGGCTGAAGACCTTCAATGTGAAGACGAAGGTGGTGAGCGGCCAACAAGCAGAGTGCGGAGGCGCCATGGTGGGCAAGATGCCCAATGTCACCTGGCCCGAAGGCTCCTTTGTGGAGACCGTCAAAGGGTGGTAGTCGGGGTGATTCTACATCACTGAGCCGCGCGACACCAATTGGGCGGTGGCCCCCGCGTTCCGATCCGTAGTCCCGATGCGGCTCATCTCCTGGCAAGAGAAAGGCCTGGCATGGGGCTCTTCGGACAAGCTGACAGCACTCCAGACGCGCGTCCAGAGCATGATAATCAAGAAAGTCAAGCTCGTCAACGTAATCCAGGTTATGCTCGTCCACCGGATTCTTCTATGCCAAATCCGGACTTGCTATCTATGGGAGTTTGATCCGACCAAGCACCGGACCCTATTAGAGCTCTTCGGCACGACACACGAAGAAATTTGGAAGGTGCTCTTTAAGGCCAACGAGGTGCCGCCGGCCACAGACAAGGATCGTGGGCACGGTCTAACTCACCCTGCTAATCCAGTAAGTTCTCTCATGTTTTCAAGGTGTGCCCTTTACTTGCATATTCGAGGAAGGCATCTAAGTCTCCCTATCAATTACTTCAGGACTGGACAGAGATAGCAGAGCGGATTAACTGTCTGGCTCCGCTGCCCGAAGGCCCAGAGACTCCGCTCCTGACGAAGATGTTGTTTCTGGTGCCAGAGAAGAGGGCCAAGGGGAGCAGAAGTGGTCTCTGCCGCAAGGGCACTTCGGACGTGACGTCCGAAGATGCCAAGGCGCACTCCTCCACCAAAGATGACAAGGAAGAGGAGGAAGAAGAAGAAATCCACTCCCCCTGCAGGGAAAAAAAAGAAAAGGACAGCCTCCACGCACCTGGAGGCCAAGGCGTCCAAGAAGGGGAAAACTTTCCTTCCGGACAACTCTGCAGTGGCCACCAACAGCAGCTCAGAGTGGGAGCCCAGGGACAAGCCCCTAGCCAAATCGTAAGTGTCCGGACACGGTAATATATCCGGCCTTTTTACTTTATTGTTTTTAACGTGCTGGATCATGCACCTGCAGTCCGGCCCAGTCCAACATCGAGCTATCCTCCTCTTCGGAGGGGTCGCTGGACCCGTCGGCAATGGACAGCGGGTCCCTTTCGACGGCCTCCTCACCCAAGGATGTGATCAACACCGAGGTGTTGTCTCGAAGGATCCCAGGCTAGGGAGAGGCTCAGGAGGCCGTCCCGATGGGGCCGAAGGGTGAGACCACGGTTGCCGAACACATGGGGCAGCAAACCCCCATGGACAGCCGAATACAGCTCCGGAGGCCCATGTGGCTCCGGATTCAGGCAGACCGCCTCTTTCGAAAGAGGGGGGGTGAGCCAACTCAACCAGTGACCTCTGCCCATCCAGACGCACCGGATAGATTGCTGGAAGCGCTGTGAGGCGCTTCCATTGTTGAAGAACATCGTACTCTTATGAGTACGGTGATTGAGAAGATCCAGTGCGCCAAAAGTGAACTGACTGAAGCCTTCACTAGCCTTCTAACAGGATTTGAGGTAAGTAATATAATTGTAAAAAGAATGTCACAGTATAGACAGTAGCCCCTGGTACTCTATCCGGTGTTCAGAAAGAAAAGCCGAACAGAGGATCAAATAATTTTTTGTAGGAGTCTAATCTGATATGTCTATGTGAATAAGCAGACGTCGCTGCTGACTGCGACTGCTCACACTATGGAAGTCTCCGTACTGAAGCAGAATTTGGAGCGGGCCGAGGAAGAGCTCAGCCGCTTGAAGAAGCAGCTAGAGGAAAGCAAAGGTATGTATTTAACCTTATCTAAATTCTGGTGTAATGGATGATTTGTTCTGACTGAAGTGTCATAATATTTGTTAGGGGCAACGACCGAGGTAGAGGCTCTAAAGAGGTCACTGGTCGAGGCCGAGGACAGGGAAGCTAAGGAAGAAGCTGCGCGTGAAAAGCATGAGGCTCGGGTCAGTGAGGTCCAACAAGAGCTACAGGACGCCGTCAAGAAGTACGAGTCCTTGGAGTGTGATTTTAAGGATCGAGGGTCCGAACTTGCCAAGGCCCGCCAGAGCACACAAGATGCCCGAGCCGAAGCCCAGAGCACCCTCCAGGAAATCCAGGCGGCCAAGAAAATCGTGGCAAGTAAGGCTTTTATAATGCAGAGCAAATATGTGAAGGAAAGGTTCCTCTTACTGACCCGGATTTGGAGTTCTCCAAGGGCGTTTGCGGATCTACCACGCAGCGTATCAGACGCTGCAGAATTCGATCGAGCCGAAGAGGGGAGCTCTACGGAGAAGCTATTCTGGTCTCAATACCTTGGACCAGAACATCCAGTGCCCTTTAGCGATCAGCTGAAACAGCTGGTCGAGCTGCGTAAGGCAGCCGGACTAGCCATGAAGGACTTAATAATCCGGCTATGGCCTACCGAGCCCATGCCTAGCAGCTACTTCAGACTCGTGAAGCGGCTTGTGAGTGCCTGCCCACGGCTTGAAGCCATCAAGCGGTCGGTCTGTATCGAAGGTGCGCGGATGGCCTTTGCCCGCGCTAAGGTGCATTGGGCGAAGGTGGACGCCATGAAGCTGATGACCAAGGGGCCGCCTGAGGGCAAGGAGCACCATCGACCCGAACTGTATTTTGACAGTGTCCTGGAGGGATCCCGCCTTGTGGCAGAGCGATGTGCCAAGGATATCATATTCCCATGAAAACATTCGTGTTATCCTGTCCTGTAATATGAAACAAGATCGTTATGTAATATAATGCTTGTTTATTTAAAATTTTACCTCCTGTGCGGCCGTTTATAAAATCTGAGAGTTGGCTAGTCGTCGGCTTCTGCCCCCACGTAGATAGTACGGGGGTGTTCGGGATAAATCTAAACACTCTTAACTCCAAATTTTGGTCCTTAAAGGAGGTGTTTAGCGCAACAAACAAGGCAATCAGACTATACGGCTTTATCACCCTCACTTAGCCATAGGATTTTGACAATGAGAATTTTGGCGCAGCCCCTGGTGTTCGGATGTCCGAACTTGGGGCGCTATACATGCCTAATCGGATAAAAACTGACTCATCGCATAATGCGGGAAAATCTCTAAGGATTTGAAACCTCTCAAACAGCTGACCGGCTCTCGTCGCATCATGACATTCAGTTTTTGGCTTTCTCTACTGAGGTGCTCGTTGGGAAGAGCCGGGACACAATCGCAGTAGTTCTCCCTTTACTACCCTAGCCGATATAGCGGAACGTAAGGTAGTAAGCACAGGAGCTGGGCAACCCAACTATTGACCAAAGACATGGTTCCGAGCCGATGCATATAATGCTATAAGTTCGGGGTGCTGAACTGTACTATAAAAGTGTTCGGACTTTATTGTCGTGTTATGGGGTATGATGAAGCCCTTGGCGAATTAAGGCGTACCAGAGTGTATGGGTGCAATTGATAAGGAAAAAATCAAGTAATAAGTTGACACCGCAAATATTGAGCTGCAAGTTATTTTCCATTGTGATTTGATTAATACGTCAAGGCGTATTTGTACAAGTAATGCGATAAGCAGATAAGGCTATTTGACATGCCATGACCAAGGGCGAGCTGCGTGCGGGTATTTAAAACATGTATAATGATCATAGCAGAGACCACCTGGGGATTCCCTTGTATGTCAAGCTCCTTGCCTTCTTGGTGTATCTGTCCCATGATAGGTCTGGTGATCAGGTTATCAGAAAAGCCTCGGGAAGAGAAGAACCTAAAATGAAAAGGAAAAACTGAAGGTATGCGGAGGCGGTTGAGCCGCATTATGGACCACGATCTAGTTGTGCCTCCGTCCATGCCCATGGTATTTTGAGTGCGTAGTTATGTACGGCGGCACAAATGTCACCGCTTGATTGGGACTGGGACGGAGGCCAAATTGCTAGTCAAGCTCTGGACGAGCTGTCCTGTCCTGCTGTAGAGTAGTTCGGACTCGCTTGATGGTGTCCGGGAGCTTTACTACCGAATTAAGGTTCTGCCTAAAAAGGCTACTCTGTACTTCTGCTACAAGGGCCGCGGTGTGCTCCTCAGTACGGAGGGAGTGTTCCATATTTCCGTTGACCGTAATGACACCGCGTGGTCCGGGCATCTTGAGCTTGAGGTAGGCGTAGTGCGGCACCGCATTGAATCGAGCGAATGCGGTTCGTCTGAGCAGTGCATGATAGCCATTGCGGAAGGGGACGATATCGAAGATTAACTCTTCGCTTCAGAAATTATTCGGGGATCCGAAGACCACTACCAGTGTGATTGAGCCCGTACAGCAGGCCTCTACACCTGGTATGAAACCTTTAAAGGTGGTTTTTGTGGGCTTGATCCTTGAGGGACCGACACCCATTTTGCGCACAGTATCATGATAGAGCAGGTTCAGGCTGTTGCCACCATCCATGAGGACTCGCGTAAGGTGGAATCCATCAATAATTGGGTCAAGGACCAGTGCGGCTAAACTACCATGACGAATACTGGTCGGATGGTCCCTGTGATCGAAGGCGATCGGATAGGACAAGCATAGGTTGAACTTTGGGGCGACTGGCTCCATCATGTATATGACCCTGAGTGCACGCTTGCGCTCCCTCTTGGGGATATGGGTGGCGTATATCATGTTCACCGTTTTGACTTGGGAGGGGGGGGGATTTCTTATGTCCCCCTGTGTTGTCAGGACCGGATTTTCGGGATATTAATTTCCCAGGAAATGGTCCTTGTGCTCACCAGCCCCAGGATTACTGTTAGCTGATGAGGCACCAACTTGATACAGAAACTCCAAGCAAAATACAAAATATGTAGTACAAGACCATTCTGGCCTATGAGTACAACAAATGGTTTCTAGTGGCTGATGGCGGAAGCGGTTGCGGTTCATCAGCGTCTATGGGACTCCATTTCCCATAGGAACAGCTGACCTGGATAACTCCTATCTTCGCGAGCCTGCTATCACCATTGCTTAGGTTCCAGGGCTATCATCGTGAATCTCCTCTCCAAGCAAGAAATCTTGCCAAGACAATAGCCAGGGACAAGCCAGTGAGTACTTTTGAATGTACTCGCAAACAAACACATGTATAATATAACAAATGATAATCATGCTCTGAAATATTCTATGATCACAACGTCAGTCACGAAATAAAAATCCATGACGCACGCAAGCAGGTTGTTCATATAAAACATGAATATGCAATCAGAGAATAAAAATAGAATGCACCGATCGAGTGTCTGAAGCGACGCCTCGAAAGGAAAATAATATAAAGCATGCCTGGGCGTCTCAGCGACACCACATAAAGGGCTTATAGGTGAAATAAGTAACAAACATGCCACAGTCGGGCGTCTGTGCGACACCACATAAAGGGCTTATAGGTGAAATAAGTAACAAACATGCCACAATCGGGCGTCTATGCGACACCACATAAAGGGCTTATAAGGTAAATAAATAACAAGCATGCCACAGTCCGGCGTCTCAGCGACACCACATAAAGGGCTTATAAGAAAATAATCACAGTGAATATCCAGGAGGTAGAACCGTCCCAGGGATACTCAATAATTCAAATAATGTAAATGGTTAGTCCATAATAACAATAATCATAACCATCATGAGTCACAAGTCATGATCCATGTTCTGGTTTAGCAATTTTTCCTCCGAAGACCGACACTAAGACCGACACTTGACCCATCCCAGACTGTAGTCCTTAACCATGGACACGGCTATTCGAATAGATATAATCGCTGCAGAGGGTGCAGTCTTTACCCACGAGTAACGGATTCCTTTAGTCTATCGGGGCTAATTCCGTCTACAGTCTTTTAATTGAAAACACACCTAACCGCACACACCAGCTTAACTTACCGGTGTCTGGAATCACCCACGACACCTGTCAAGCAAAACTCTAAGTGGGGAGGCTACAACCTCGATTAGCATGGGATCAAATTTATACCACGCGCTACTAAGGGGTGCCCCCCTCTCGGTCCCAACCGGAAACACCCATGCCCCCGGACCAGGTGGCATACCTACCGAATGCATCCGGTATCTTCCACCATGGCCTCTCTGTACGGTGTGTGCTAGGAAGGGGTTGACAACTTACTGAACCGTACCCTACCTGCGGCAGGGACAAGTGGTAGTACGAAACAAGTATGGGGGTTACTGGAACAAGACTCGATCTACGACCGACTCAGGAGGTTTAAGTATTCCCTGCATGATTAGCATAACAAATATATTTCAATCAACAGACAAATTCACCACTCATCGTACCTCATCATGCCATGCCGGACACACTCGTCTTTACGAGTAACTAGAGACAAGCTCGTGTCTACCCAAGACAGAGACTTTCATGGCTTCCTTCCGGTAGTCATGAAAGGCATACCAGGGTGATTACTATCACAAGCATATACATTTCCAACAGCAAAGAAAGCACTCATGCGTATGATCGTAGTCATGAAAGGCACTCACGAGGCAGGGTGCATTCCAAAACTTTTGAAAGTTGCCCTCTTCTTCAAAATCCTATTTTTGAAAATATTCAAATTAACACAAACTTTAAAACAGTACAAAATTTTTTCCTAATTATATTTGAAATAAATCTTAAAATAAACTAGGTGAAATTTGAGAGAGGTAGGAAAAAGAATCAATTCATTTGGAGTTTTATTTTAAAAGATATGTCCAGTCAAAGTTTAGTGAAAATTCTATTTTTAAATAAAACAGAAAAAGAAAAAAAACGTTTCGGATAAGGACACGTAGGAGACGTACTCTGGGATTACGCCTCCACTTACGCCAGCGTGGACCGGCGCGGGGTCACAGACAGTGGGTCCCTTGGGCCCACTAGTCAGGTTTGACCAGTCGCCCCCGCCTCCCTCCTCCTCTGTCCGAGCAGAGGCGGGGCTCCGGCGATCGGCGCCGGCGAACGGCGGCTTCCCGCGGGGTTCTGAGGGTGGGGATGGATCCGTGGGTCCAGGGCAGTCCTCCCGGTGGTCGAGAGGGTGGCGGGGACGGAGGGAGTCGCTGGCGGCGAGCTTCGTGGCGGACGGTGGCTTCGGGATAGTTGGGGCTTCGCGCTATGGTGGTTCCCGAGCGAGTTTGAGGTGTTGGGTGGCTCCGCGAGATCGAGGCGAAGGGGATGGTGGCACTGGATGGACGGGGAAGGCTCTGGTTGCAACGAGTGGGACCGGAACATGGCAGCGGCCGAGCTGACCGGAGATGGGGAAGATGGCCTTCCTTCATCGATTGTCGGCTACGGGAGCTCTGGGGAGTTGGCTTGAGGTTGCCTGAGGGCCTAGGCGAGCTTGGGGTTTCCTTTTATAGGCGGCCGAGGTCGGTTCCGCGGCGGCCGGGGATAAGCTCGTCGATGAACCGCCATTCTGTAGCTGCGGGGCGACGTGGCGATGTCTGGCGGGGTCTGGCAGGGCGAGGGGATGAGCTCGAGCTGTTCAGGGCGAGCTGGCGCGCGGCTGTGGCTCGGGCGGCGCCGTCCAGGGCAGGAGCCTACTGTGGATGGCTGCTAGTTGCCATGGCCGACCTGACGGCGGCGCTATGGGGCTCTAGGGACGGCTCTACGGCGAGGGAGGGGCGGGCGTGTTGGTTGTGAGTGGGAAAGGGCCAGAACGAGCGCGGGGAGGTGGCAGTGAGAGGCGGCGGCTCGGTGCACGCACGTGCAAAACGTGCGCTCTGGGCGCGCCCAGCGCACGCACGCGAGGTGTTCGGCAAAATGCCAATGCTTGCCAGGAGGCTTAGGTGGGTCTGGGGATTAACAGGTCTAGGTTAGAGTCATCTAGGAGCTTAGTGGACATGCTGGTTAGGCCATTAGGGCAACTTCATAATGCAAGTCCATAAGCATGCCAAAACTGGCCATGCTCCTAACCTGATCGATGAAATGCCAAGTGCACCTAGGCATCTCTTGGGGTGGCCAAAAACTCCAGACCAGTGTCTCTTTAGATGTTAAAGAGGGTGGCAAGGTTAGTTTGTCAAAAACAAAAATTTGTTAGTGCAAGTTTTTGAGAAAACCAATTCTGGACAGAAGGAAAATGGCATTATTGTATGTACTTAAAATCCTCCAATGGGCCCAACCTCCTGAACTTAAGGTTTTGGTAGAGTGGCCTCTAAGCAGGAGAAAGATCATGGGCACTAGAGCAAAACAAAATAGAGTTGCAGTAGAAAATGCCAAACTGGACCAGAGAGCAAAAGAGGATGGTTTGCTCAAATTTTTCAAAGAACACCAGTGGATTTTTGCATAAAGCTGAATAATACACTCCTACTAACCTCCCCAAATTTTGGTGGAAGTTTTAAAAGAATATTTAAATAGGTTGTAGTGCAAAAGTGCAATCTGGACCAGATTTGAAAATTTGGTGTAGAGCTCAAAATCTCCAAATGCTAAAAGATCTTTTTGCATAAAAGTGATTTAGGGGCATCATATGTCATCCCCAAATTTTGGTGGGATTTTTAAATAAATTTATCAAAGGGTTGTAGTGCAAAAGAGGCTCTAGAGCTGGTGGAAAAATCATTTTCTGTTAAAAAATAAAGCTCGGGGAAAATAATCATATAAATAATTCCACTGATAAAAGAAATGTTTCTTGAGAGGATATACAAGTCCAACAATTTTTTTGAAAAGTTTTTACTTGGAGTGAAAACTCCACAATTTGGGAGAAAGAGTGTTTCTGAAACAAATGAAAATCCAGAAAAATAAAAATTTAATTTACCAAGGCAAAATTTTAATTTATAAATCATGGTTAAATTTTTGGGGTGTTACATGTGTTCGGTGGTCGGGGTTCCTCATCCTCGTCATCGCTTTGCGACCCTTTCTCCTTATTCTCGGCATTTAACTTGCCGGCCTGTTTGAAGACCCAACATTCCATGTTGGTATGATTGGCTGGTTTATCAGGAGTGCCATGGATTTGGCATGGTCGATCTAGTATGCGGTCCAGACTAGACGGGCCCGGATTATTTCTCTTAAATGGCTTCTTCCACAGACCGGACTTAGAGCCACTGAATCCGGCGTTGGCCGTCGTGTCTTCGGTGTTATCACTGTTGTTTTGATGCTTATGTCTATTGCGTCGGGGCTTGCCCTTGCTGTTTCTGGCTTCAGAAATGCCATGTTCGCTTGTATTGTTGTTGCTACGGGCTAGCCAGCTATCTTCGCCCGCACAGAAGTGTGTCATGAGTGTCGTAAGGGCTGACATTGACTTAGGTTTTTCCTGGCCAAGGTGTCTGGCCAGCCATTCGTCGCGGATGCTGTGCTTAAAGGCCGCTAGGGCTTCAGCGTCCGGTCAGTCGACGATCTAGTTCTTTCTAGTTAAGAACCTAGTCCAGAATTTCCTGGCTGACTCTCCGGGCTGTTGGATTATGTGACTTAAGTCATCGGCATCCGGAGGTCGGACATATGTGCCTTGGAAGTTGTCGAGTAAGGTGTCCTCCAAGTCCTCCCAGCTGCCAATGGAGTTTTTGGGCAGACTGTTCATCCAGTACCTAGCTGGTCCCTTGAGTTTGAGCGGGAGGTATTTGATGGTGTGAAGATCATCACCGTGGGCCATATGAAGATGGAGAAGAAAGTCTTCAATCCATACCATGGGGTCTGTTGTGACATCATATGATTCGATGTTCATGGGTTTAAACCCTTCTAGGAAATCGTGTCCCATTACTTTCATCAGTGAAGAAAAGGGGGTGTGTGGCACCTCTATATCGGGCCAAGTCGTGACATAGCTTGGATCGAGTTCGTTTGCGGTTTTCGGCCCGGACGTGATTATGTTTGTCACGTTCAGCCGGATGGCCATCGTCGCGCATCGGGGCACGCCCCCGTGATCCATAGATTGATCCTGTCTGACCTGCTTTGTTTTCCAAGTCGCGTCGCAGGTCGTGTGTATATCCCCGAGCTGTTGTATTTAAGTTTTTTTGGCGAGGCAGTGCGGGCTAGTGTTCGGCTCGAGGTGTCGCTTTGTCCCAGCCACGTGGTGGTCGGTCGGCCGCATTGTACCTTTGTAGGATGGGTTACAGCGCCTCGTCATCGAACTATGGTAACAGTTTGCGCTTCGGTTAGCTTTTGGTTGGGCACTCGAGGCCATATTCCTCAGCTGCCAGGACATCAGTCCATCTGTCATTGAGCAGATTTTGATCAGCTTGAAGCTGCTGCTGCTTCTTTTTCAGGCTTCTTGAAGTGGCAATTAGCTGAGCTTAAAGCGCTCCTGTTCGGTGGGCTCCTCAGGCACGATGAAATCTTCGTCACCGAGGCTAACCTCGTCCTCGGAGAGGGAAGGTAGTTGCTATCCTCCGAGTCTTCGTTCATGGCATGTTCGCTAGGGCTGACTCGCCCATCCTCCCGTTCCTCCTGTTCGGAGGTTGGCTCAATGGGGTCTTCATTGTCTTCGGCATCATCTAGAGTGTTATTTTCTCCTGTGACGGTATTGCTGTTTTTACTACGGCGTGGCTTAGAGCGGCGTCGCACACGTTGGCGCTTTGGCTGTGTCTCAGGAGGTTTATCCTCGACTAGATTTTCATTGTCGCCGTTGTTTCCTTTGGGTGTATCCACCATGTATATGTCGTATGAGGAGGTGGCTGTCCAACGCCCTATATGCGGTGGTTCCTGCTCCTCTCCTGCATCTTCATCCATACCGTCGATGTCTTCGGAGTCGTAATCAAGCATGTCAGTTAAGTTGTCGACAGTGGCTATGAAGTGGGTGGTGGGTGGGAAACAAAGTTCTTCGTCGTCCGCTTCCCACTTGAGCCGACATAGTTCGGCTGAGAGTCCCCCGACAAGGAGAAGGATTTTAATGAGTTTAACATGTCGCCAAAAGGCGAGTGCTGGAAGATGTCCGCAGAGCTGAAATCCAAGACCGGCGCCCAATCAGGTTCGATGGACGCGGATGCACGCAGTCCGGAACCCATGGCCGGAGATGAGTCCGAGGTTTCGGTGACACAAGCCCAGCTCGATGTTGGGTCTGTGTGAGGCTCGAGCGTCACTGAGTCTGCGGCCTCCGTGGCGGGATTAAGCTTCCCGTCTTCGAACGATGCAGTCCGCTCCGGCTCTAGGGCCAGGGCGGTCACATGCTCTATCTCCTGCGCGCGGCCAGATGACAGATCTAGGTCATGTTCATCATGGTAGCCGGGGACAGCCGTCATGGGCTCGAACCCGTCGAAGATCAAGTCTCCACGGATATCAGCCACAAAATTCAGGCTTACAAATCTTACCTAATGGCCAGGGACGTAGCTATCGATCTGCTCTAGATGGCCATGTGAGTTGGCACGTAGTGCGAAGCCGCCGAATACGAAGATCTGTCCTAGGAGGAAGATCCCCCCTGGATTGCGTTGTTGTAGATGATTGATGGAGCCATCAAGCCTTCTGATGATGGCGCAGTGGAACTCTCAATGAAAGCACCAATGTCGGTGTCAAAACTGGCGGATCTCGGGTAGGGGGTCCCGAACTGTGCGTCTAAGGCTAATGGTAACAGGAGGCGGGGGACACATTGTTTACCCAGGTTCGGGCCCTCTCTATGGAGGTAATACCCTACTTCCTGCTTGATTGATCTTGATGAATATGAGTATTACAAGAGTTGATCTACCACGATATCGTAATGGCTAAACCCCAGAAGTCTAGCCTATGAGGTTATGATTGTTGTGGCTAAACCCTAGAAGTCTAAACCCTCCGGTTTATATAGACACCGGGGGGGACTAGGGTTGTACAAAGTCGGTTACAAAGAAAGGAATCTACATATCCAAATTGCCAAGCTTGCCTTCCACGCAAAGGAGAGTCCCATCCGGACACGGGATGAAGTCTTCTATCTTGTATCTTCATAGTCCAACAGTCCAGACCAAGTATACAGTCCAGCTGTCCGAGGACCCCTTAATCCAGGACTCCCTCACTCGTCCGTTAGCTTAGCATAATGATCATTCAGTTTTATTGCTACTAATTTATTCGTGTCAAATATATATTCCTCTGACTATGAGATTATGAGACTCCCGGAAACCGGAGGAATGCCTTATGTGCTATCAAACGTCACAATGTAACTGGGTGATTATAAAGATGCTCTACAGGTATCTCCGAAGGTGTTTGTTGGGTTGGCATAGATCGAGATTAGAATTTGTCACTCCGAGTATCGGAGAGGTATCTCTGGGCCCTCTCGGTAATGCACATCATATGAAGCCTTGCAAGTAATGTGACTAATGAGTTAGTTACGGGATGGTGCACTACAGAACGAGTAAAGAGACTTTCCGGTAACAAGATTGAACTAGGTATGAAGATACCGATGATCGAATCTTGGATAAGTAACATACCGATGACAAAGGGAATAACTATGTTGACATTGCGGTTCGACCGATAAAGATCTTCGTAGAATATGTGGGAACCAATATGAGCATCCAGGTTCCGCTATTGGTTATTGACCAGAGAGGTGTCTCAGTCATGTCTACATAGTTCTCGAACCCGTAGGGTCCACATGCTTAATGTTCGATGCCGATAAGTATTATATGAGTTATGTGTTTTGATGACCGAAGGTTGTTTGAAGTCCCGGATGATATCACGGACATGACGAGGAGTCTCGAAATGGTCGAGAGGTATATATTGATATATTGAAAGGTTATATACAGACACCGGAATGGTTCAGAAGAGGTCCGGGGATTTTTCGGAGTAACGGGAGGTTACCGGAACCCCCCGGGAAAGTTAATGGGCCTCGTGGGCCATAGTGGAGAGGAGAGGACAGGCCACGGGAGGTGGTGCACCTCCCCCCCCCCCAAGCCAATCCGAATTGGACAAGGGGTGGGGGCGCCCCCCCCCCTTCCTTCTCCCTCTCCACCTCTTTCCCCTTTCCCCTCTCTGTAAAAAGGAAAAACAGAGGGGGGTCCAAATCCTACTAGGAGTGGAGTCCTAGTAGGGCTCCCCCCTCCATGGTGCACCCCTTGGTGGCCAGCCTCCCCCCCTCCTCCTTTATATACGGGTCGGGGGGCACCCCAAAGCACATCAATTGTTTAGCCGTGTGCGGTGCCGCCTCCAGTGTTTACTCCGTCGGTCATATTATCGTAGTGCTTAGGCGAAGCCCTGCGCGGATTACTTCACGAACAATGTCATCGCACCGTCGTGCTGATGGAACTCATCGACTCCATCGACACTCTGCTGGATCAAGAGTTCCAGGGACGTCATCGAGCTGAACGTGTGCAGAACTTGGAGGTGTCGTATGTTCGGTACTTGATCAGTTGATTCAAGAAGACGTTCGACTACATCAAACGCGTTAAGTTAATGCTTCTGCTTTCGGTCTACGAGGGTACATGGACACACTTTCCCCTCTTGTTGCTATTCATCTCCTAGATAGATCTTGCGTGAGCGTAGGATTTTTTTTTGAAATTGTATGCTACGTTTCCCAACAGTAGCATCCGAGCCAGGTCTATGCGTAGATGATATGCATGAGTAGAACACAAAGAGTTGTGGGCGGTGATCGTCATACTGCTTACCACCAATGTCTTATTTTGATTCGGCGGTATTGTTGGATGAATCGTCCCGGACCAACCTTACATGACCATGTTCATGAAACCAGTTCCACCGACAGAGATGCAATTTGTTTTGCATAAAGGTGTCTGGCGGGTGTCTGTTTCTCCAACTTTAGTTGAATCAAATTTGATTGTGGCCGGTCCTTCTGAAGGTTAAAACAGCAAACTTGATAAATCACCGTTGTGGTTTTTGTGCCGTAGGTATGTACGGTTCATGCTAGCAGCCCGTAGGAGCCACATAAAACTTGCAACAAAGTAGAGGACGTCTAACTTATTTTTGCAGGGCATGTTGTGATGTGATATGGTCAAGACATGATGTGATATAAAGATTGTTGTATGAGATGATCATGTTTTGTAAAAGTTATCAGCAACTGGCAGGAGCCATATGGTTGTCATTTTATTGTATGAAATACAAGCGCTGTGTAATTGATTTACTTTATCACTAAGCAATAGTGATAGTCGTAGAAGCAATGGTTGGCAAGACGACCACAACGCTATGATGGAGATCAAGGTGTCAAGCCGATGACGATGGAGATCATGACGTTGCTTCGGTGATGGAGATCATGAGCACAAGATGATGATGGCCATATCATGTCTGTCGGTGTACAAAAATAGGGGCTCTCCTTTATACCCCTTTACTTGTGCACGGGCAGTCAGAGGCGCGCCTGCGGCCACACTTAGCAGGGCAGAGGAGGGAAGCCAAGGCCACAAGACAGTCAAAGAAATGCCAAGACAGAGACACAAAGAGCAAGCGGGCAAGGCAGACTCCCCCGGCAAGACCCTTGCCGGGGCGGCCTCTGCAACCCCGTCAAGAGCCTTGCCGGGGCAACTTGCCCAACGCCAGCGGAGCACGCCACCCTTGAGCCCCAGGGTTTTCCAACACCATCAAGCACATTGGAACCAAGGCTCGGGAGGCGCCTCCGTGGTGGCATGCAGATCTTCGTGAAAATCATAAGCATGCGAGATCAGACGAGGACTAGAAGACGGCGATCCTCGGCAAGATCCTTGCCGAGAAAATCCACGAGACCTCCGGCAAGATCCTTGCCGGGGAAGACCACGGTGCCTCGGCAAGACCCTTGCCAAGGACACCAGCAAGGTCGCGGCCAGGCCCGCACCTGCCAAGGCTCCACCGCCGTTCCCTTGCAGCTGCCAGCCCATCCAGCTAGGCGCGCACCTGCGTGGCAACGTGCGGCTTCCAGACCAACTCATCAAGCACCTGCGTGGTGACATGTAGATCTTCATGAAGACACTGCCACCGCACCAGCTCAGCAGCCTGCCAGCCTACATGGCACCTCACGCCGCGCTGGCCTGGACGCGTGTCGAAGCATGGCGAGGCGGCGATAGCAAGAAGGGCACGTCGGTAACGCATTAAATGCATTTGTCTGGCGGTGCCAGAGGATAGACTCAGCCACCGCATGCACTTTCCAGCTCCTGTGTGCCACTGTGGTGTCCCCTTTTTCCTATAAAAGGAGGCCCGAGGCATACGGGAGAGGGATTCGTCTCTTTTGAGCAAGTGACGCACCATAGCTAGCTCAAGAACACTCAAATATACACCAAAGCAGGACTAGGGTATTACGCATCCTCGCAGCCCGAACCTGGGTAAACGATCCTCGTGCTGGCTCCTGGATCCGCTCTTTCCACAGCCCCGCGCCCGCCGACCATAGTAGGGATTCTAGTGATCCCATAGGTGTCGTTTCCGCTGACATCTTTGGCGCGCAAGGCAGGGGGCGCAGTTGTGAAATTCTGGTCTAGCAGCTAGTCTAGCAGTTCTTCATCGCCATGGCTCCCAAGGAAGAAGGCGACTGAACGAGCGGCATCATTTGCAGGTGCAGTGGACGCTCGCACAGCGGCAGAAAAGCTAAGTCACGCAAAACATTGAGAAATTCCTTTTATATAAGATTATTCTCCTTGGAGATCCTTCCCTCTGTATGAGAAACCTGCACGCGATGGGGCCCTTCCACTATTGGCAACGCCCTTGTGCTGTTTCGAGTCTGCTCAACAGTTCGAGCGGCTGCATTGAGAACGGCGGGGTGGCCTCCCTCTATTGGCAACGCTCTTGTTCTGTCTTGATTCTGCTCGACAGTTCGAGCGGCCGTGCTGAGAACAGTGAGGTGGTTCGCCTGGCAGCAAGCACACCCGACAGGCTATTGGGGATCCCTCCTCGAGGCACCGCGGCTTGGGTTTACGCGCCGGCAAGCCCACCCAATTAACATAGAGTGGACATACAGAGAAAGACCGAATTAGAAAATAAGGTGCATCATTTCAAAGTACTGCAGAGTTACATTACATCAATTTTTGCTGCGGTTCTAACTAAAGATATAAATTGTCTTGGTCGTGAACCTGCAGCGGCGATGAGAAATGGGGTGCCTAGTCCCGGCGCTGGCCCTCCACCCTCTCGATTCCATCGACATGGCTGATGATGGGCTTGATGCACTGCTCGAGCATCGCGAGGTCCACATCCTCCGGCAAGCTCTCTAGCGCGGCGTCGAAGTCGAGGTTGGGGTTCTAGTACACCACCTTGGTGAGGACCTTGGTCAGGGCACCCCGACAAAGCTATTGGGCCTCATTGTCTAGAGAGCTCGCTCTGTTAGAGCGAAACTGCTCCAAGGCTCCAAGAACGCCCTCAAAGAACAGGGTCAGCTTGGCATTGGGGCTCACGTTTGGCTCTGGGGTGTACCTCACACTTGACATCCCCATGGCAGCCAGCTTCTTGGTAATCCTGTCAGCGACGTCGGCAAGGCGGCTGATCCAGAGGTTCTCTCCCTTCACGAAATCCTTGTGGTTGGCGGCGTTGTTCTTCCACAGCTGCCTCTCCTTCTCCAGATTCTTGGTCAGGGTCTCCTCCCGGGCCCTGACCTCTGAAAGTGTCCCCTCGAGGCTCTCCAGCTTCAGCTTCAGGTCGTTGATGTAGTTGTTGGCTTGGGTAAGTAGCTCAGCATTGCCGAGGACTATGGCCTGCGTCTCCTTCAAGGCGTCGTTGAGCGTGTCCTTCTCCTTCGCCAGCTCCTGGGCCCTGTTCTTCAGGCCATCCCGCTCCACCTCCAACTCCTTCACCTTGTCGCCATGGACCAGAGCTTGAGCATCGAGTGCCTCCTTGTGATTCTGCTCCAGCTCCCGGGTCGGCTACGCGACGAGCTTCTCGACCTCATCATCCTTGCCGTGGAGTGTGGCGGCAAGCGCCGCTTCACGAGTGGCGAGGTCCTCCTCCTGGGAGTTCAGCTCGGCCTGGTGCTGGTGCCAGGAGGCCTCGGCCCTGGCGGCTTGTTCCCTCGCTGCCTCTTGGGCCTTCTCGATGTCGGCCTACTTCAAGATGAGCTCTTGCTTGTGCTCGGCCAACTGGTCTTGGACAGCCTTCAGCTCTTCGTGGTCCTGGCGGAACCAGGCCTGCGTCTCAGCGACGCGCTCCTCGAGGTCCACCTCCGCCTTGTCCGCCACCGCCATCCTGGACTTAGCCTTGTCCAGACGGGCGCGGTGGAGCGCCTGAAGCTTTCCGAAGCTGGCACCCATGGCCCAGAGAAGCTGCTCCTCTTGGGAACCGCCGCCACCGGTGCTCAGTTCATCGACAACCTTGAGCCCAGCGGTGGCGAGCGCCTCATCATCAAAAAACTCCCCCTCTGCCGACGCCCTGGTGCTCACCGTCCCTGGAAGATGGAGGAACAGGTCTCACCCACCTTTAGGTACCTGCCCGAGCCGGAGGCGGCAGGCCCCTTGCCGGTCTCTCCGGCAGGCCCCTTGGAGGCATCCTCGGCAGCGGTCTCGGCGGCCTCTTGGGTGGTGATCTTGTCGGCCTCGGCCTCGGCGTCCTTGGCAACCTTCGTGATGACGGTGTCAATGTCCTCCTGGTCCGCCGAGGGAGGATCTGGATACCGAGAAGGGGAATGAGTGAAAGTGCAACTATCCCTAGGTGGTTTTGGTAATTCATAACAACATATAGCTCATTGAGATAATGCTATTCCAAGACTATTATTTCAGGAAAGCTCAATGAATGGCATGGCATGGATGATGAAAGTGGATCCCTCAAAATACTAATGATAAAGGATTGGCTCAAGCTCAAAAGCTCAAGACTCTTCAATTTATATTTTAGTGATCCAAGATCACATTGAGTCTATAGGAAAAGCCAATACTATCAAGGAGGGATGAGGTGTTGCTTAATGAGCCTCTTGCTTCATGTGCTTAGTGATATGCTCCAAATACCCTCAACTACTTTCTCACATCCACAAATGACCTAAACCTAAAGTCAAACTCGGCCCCATCGATTCTTTCTATCCGGCGGCACCGAGTTCAAATGTCACAGCCACTGCCACAAACCCTAGGCAAATCGGTCCTACCGATAGGGATCTCGGTCTCACCGAGATGGGATTGTAATCTCTCTGTTTCCCTTCGTAACTTTTGGGCTATTGTGTGTATTGGCTTGCAAGGTGAATTCTTTGATGGGAGAGAACCAAACCGTGAAGCTAGCACGGATGAATTGAAGATGTTGCAATACAACGCTCAAGCCTGTGATATCCTCTTCAACGGATTGTGCCCCGAAGAATTCAACAAAATCAGCCGTCTTGAGAATGCAAAGGAAATTTGGGATACCTTGATTGATATGCATGAAGGTACCGACTCCGTCAAGGAATCCAAGTTGGATGTGCTCCAAAGTCAGCTTGACAAGTTCAAAATGAAGGATGGTGAAGGTGTCGCTGAAATGTACTCTAGGCTTGCACTTATCACAAATGAGATTGCCGGCTTAGGGAGTGAAGAGATGACCGACGGATTCATCATCAAGAAGATCCTAAGAGCATTGGATGGAAAGTATGATACCATGTGCACATTGATCCAAATGATGCCAAACTACAAAGATCTCAAGCCAACAGAAGTCATCGGAAGAATTGTTGCTCATGAGATGTCACTCAAGGATAAGGAGGAACTTCACAACAAGTCAAGTGGTGCTTACAAAGCCTCAAGTGAAGCCCCCACATCATCAAGTGAGAAACAAACCTTCAATGAAGAATTGAGCTTAATGGTGAAGAACTTCAACAAATTCCACAAGAGTAGAAGCAAAGAAGAAGCTCCAAGTCAAGGTCCTACAATGACAAAAGATCTTCTAGTCGAGAGCGAAATTGCTACAATGGTGGGAGACCCGGACACTATTCCAATGAGTGTACATCACCCTACAAAAGAAGAGAAGACTCTCCAAAAAGAAGAAGCAAAAGAGAAGAATCACCACCAAGAGAAAGGAGGAGTAGAGATTATCGTTATGAACGAAGACCCTCACGGAGAAGAAAGGATTCGGAAAGGAAGGACAAGTCATCAAGGAGCTACACAAAACGAAGACATCAAGCTCATGTTGGTGAATGGGTATCCGGCTCCGACTCCGACAATCACTCCGAGAGAAGCTATCACTCCGACTCCGAATATACTCAAGATGAAGGTGTTGCCGGTCTAGCACTTGTGTCAACCAACTCCTACGACATATTTGACTCACCAAATGAAGGAATTGGAAGATGCTTCATGGCCAAAGGTCCAAAGGTAACACATCCCAAGTATGTTGATTTCAATAGTGATGAAGATGACTTGCTTGTGGATGATGATTTACTTGTTGACAACTCTAGTGATGAATACTATGATGAAACGTCAATTTAATCATTCTAATCAAGATAAAACGAATGACAATGATAAGCAGAAGATTGAGCTTCTAACTAAAGAACTAAACACTCTTAAGTTAGCTCATGAAACTATCTTCGAAGATCATCGAGAACTTTTAAGAGCTCATGAGAAGTTACGCTTTGAAAAGCTAAATCTTTAGCAAGAGCATGAGTTCTTAATGGCAATCAATGATGATCTTCGTAAGAAAATTTCTTCTTACATTGCCAAGCGTTTACTCTTATCTACTCACATGCCTCAAGTCAAGTCTAGTAACAAGTACATGAAAGATCCTTCCTCTAGTAGTAACTATAATAATGTCAAATCCAATATTGTTGCTTCTAGTAGTTCTCTTGATTCCACTAATGATTCTCTTAGCCAAGTTACACTTGAGCAATAAAATAGCTTATTGAAGGGAATTATAGAGAAAGGTGTATACAAGAGCCTTGCCGGGAGTAAGCAATTCGAGGAAATTGTACGCAAGCAAGGAAGGCACCGGAAGAATCAAGGTGTTGGTTTTGAACGAAAGTTCAATGCCAATGGAGTTGAGTGGGAAGAAGATCAATACCCCAAGACGAAGTTTGTTCCTCAACAAGAGAAGTATGATCCTACTTCCTTCAAAGGAACACAAGCACAAGATGATCTTCCACCACAAGACCACAAGAACAAAGGCAAGGACAAGCTTCAAGAAGATATTGATGCATTTGAAGAAGCACCTAAGGCCTCGGTCAAGTGGGTTACCAAGACTACGTCAAGTTCTACTTCATCAAGTACAACTACAACTCCAAGGATTCCCATCAAGATGATGTGGATCCCAAAGAAGAAGAACTAGAGAGTTCTTGAGGGTGACTCCGCCAACATTCTTCACTCATATCATTATGGCAAGGACAAGTGCAATCAACTTCCACATCTTGCACTAGTTCAAGGAGTCACAAACCCTCATGTTGGTAAGGCAAGGGACAAGGTAACCTAATGATTTCATGGACATCATCTTGTGTGTGCATCACTCTATGTCTATGGAAACTCTTGTTTGTTCCTTGTGGGACTAACCCATGTTGGTATGTTGAAAGTGCAACTCACTCCAAAGGATTGCTCCAAATGATCTACATCAACATTGAGCATCCACATCTTCAACACCTACATGAAGTCATCATCGACAAAACCCAAGGTTAGTTCATCCCTCTAAAAGGGGATCTCACATCTAGGGGGAGCTTACCTCTAAGAATTGAGTCAAAGCAACTCTAATGGTGTGAACACATCAATGCATTATGTAAAAGTGGTAACCCCAGTTGAGCTTAAATGATGAGTATGACCTATGATCAAATGTTCTCATTTTACTCCTAAGTCAATATACTCATATATAGATGACCTAGTCATCACCAATTGTTTGATAGATGCTAGAATTGGTTGTGCATGCTTTGCCACATATTTCATTTGCCATCTTATTGTGTGACCATGTTGGTGCATATTTCACTCATTCGAGGACATCCACTTGTTGTTGATTGATTGGCTTCTTTTTCTTTTTGCCAAGTGGATGGACAAGAATGCCTAAGAACCTTCTCTAGCTATCTATGCTTTTCTCATCTCAAACTCTATTCATGCTACATCACAAAATTTGATCAAGTCAGATTCGAACCACTCTGTGTGAGGAGCACTCGGAGTCCCCGATTCGTCATAGACTTAAACTTCCAAAACTTCTTTGTGATTCTCGGTCTGACCGATTCATCCATTTTGGTCCTACCGAGATCACTAAGTCGATCTAGGTTTTCAATCTCGGTGCAACCAATTTGAACTTTTCGGTCACACCGAGTTGCTGTAACTGTACACAGTTATGCGTCTCAGTGCCACTGAGTTGTTCCACTCGGTCACACCGACAGGGTCGGGCTATATATACTCACGGGAAAAAATTGGAAATTTCTCCGAACCACTTCACCCACGCAATAGCTCGCTCTGCCACCAGGGTCTCTAGATCGTCTCCTCGTCGCCAGCCACCTCCTGTCGCTGGTCTCCGCCGCCGTCAACGGAATTCACCCCCGCCGTTCCGCCGTAGCGAGTTCATCGCCAAGCTAGGGTATGGACTCGATCACAGTGCTATCCTCGTTCGATTCCTAGCACATTGTGTACATAATGATTCTTGCCACGATTGAAACACTCCTATCCAGTCAATACAATCCTTAGATTAGATGGGATTTGAAAATTTAGGGTTAGTTTTCCGCCGAAACCATCTCGGACCCACTGAGTTGAAAAACTCGGTCCCACCGATTTGGCTAACGCCATTGCACTAGAAACTCTTGGTCTGACCGAGAATTGCTAATCGTGTGACCGATTTTAGGACTTTGTGAAACCCTAGTAGTCTCGGTGCCACCGAACTGTGACTCGGTCCAACCGAGTTCACCAGTTTAGGTTCCAAAACTGCTTCAGTATCATCGAGTTTGAAAATCGGTTGATCCGAAATGCTTTCTATGGAAAACTAAAACTGAATTTTTGAATCATTCTTTTGCAAAAATCTCTGCATTTTGTGATGCTCATCCATTCTATCTCATCTATAACTATTCACAGGGTCAGCAGTCAGTGATTTGTAGCATGTCAGACCAAAGTGATAGTCAGAACAAGTCAGAAGAGCACAATCACATGAGTGAGGGCACTAGTCCCTCTAGCACTTCAGATGAAGGCAGCAGGAGCACCCCAAGTAATCTGCCTAAAGCTGCCACCAGGACAAGGAAGAAGAGAACCTCAGAATCTGAGGATGAGGATTATTTGGCAGAAGAAGATGAGGCTACCTCCAAGAAGGTAGTGCTCAAAAAGGAGTATGCCTCAGCAAAGAACACTAAACCTGGACTCAATAGGAAGGTTCCTGCCAAGAGGACACCTATGCTGAAGGTCAGAGGATCTACTCAAGTGCCTGAGAAGACTGAACCCAAAGAGGCACCTACAAGGAGAGTCACAACTTCCAAACCCAAGAAAGTTCCCACTGGAGAAACTATGAAGTTTACCATTGAATCAGAAGATGAAGCTGCTGCTCAGGATAAGAAGAAGAAGAGAGCCAGAACGACTGTTGCCCAGGTTCTTGGAAATCCCTCTATGAGGAGAGACTCTAAAGAGGAATAAGAGGTTGTTGCACCAGCACCCAAGGCACAAAAGCTTATGGGTGATGCAATTAAGTCAGGGGCTGCAACATCAAAGCCCAAGGAAGCACCCAAAGCTGCTCCCAAGCCCAAGCTTGCACCAAAGAGGAATACCAGGAGTATTCCAGCTGCTGAGAAGAACAAGGCCCTAGTGCCTGAAGTTGCTGATGAGGAAGATGAAGAAGGACAAGTCCTGAGGAAGCTCAAGCCCAAGATACCAGACCACAATGATGGTCATCCTGTGGCTGAGGACATGAATATCAGAAGAGACTCGGGGTTGAGGCTATGGAGGATGAAAGATCCATATGCCACAATGAGAAGGACTGCTATTGATTACAGGTTCCATACAAAGGAACAGCATGATTTCTATGAGACAATCTTGTTGGACAAGAAGCCCATAGTGTGTGATATGAGGTGGGTCGATTGGACCTACATGAAAGAAAATGAAGAACACTATCCTGGAGTGCAAGACAGTTTTGTTGCTTGTGGAGTTGCAGATTTTGTTGGGAAGAAGCTCACCAACTGGAATGATGAACTCATTATGCAATTCTACTCCACAGCACACTTCTATCCAGATGGGAGGATAGTTTGGATGTCTGAAGGCACAAGGTACCAGTCAACCGTTGAGGAGTGGGCAAAACTGATCAATGCCCCAAAGGAGAGTGAAGATGACTTGGATGTCTATGCCAAGAAGAAGATGGACCACAATTCCATGGCACATACGTACAAGGAGATCCCAGACAAAGCTATTGAGACACATAAGTTTGGGTCAGTCCACTTTCTTCTGTCAGGGCTGCCAACAATCAACTGGATCCTAAGGCACACTCTATTGCCCAAGTTAGGTGACCACAACATGATTAGAGGGCATGCTATCAACATGCTGCATTTGTTTGATGTGCCACAGAAATTCAAGGTCATGAGCCTTATGGTTGAGACCATTAAGAGGACTGCAGCAGACCAAAAGAGAAGTTGTGGATATGCCCCTCAGATTCAGGAGTTGATTAACTCAAAGATGGGCACAGGAAAATATTTGTTGGATAAGGAACATTTTGCTCTCTATCCAGACTTTGAGGACAATCAGGTTGTCATGAATGAGAATGAACCATCATCGGTGCAAGCTCAAGAGAAGAAGGAGAAAGCAAAGAGAGAGAAGGCTGCCAATATGCCAACACAAGAGGAGGCATCTGAGTATTTTTTTGAAGAACAAGCAGGAGCAGCTTGGTTACTTGATAGCATCAACTCTGAGGATTGAGAAGGGATTGGCCACCCTAACTCAGAATCAGGAGAGCTCGGAAAGAATCATGGAACAAAAATTCTATGATCTAGATGTCAAAGTAATGAGATTCAGTCAGTTGTGGAGCCGCTATAGGATGACATGCAGGAGAGGAAGGGCAAGACTACCACTAATGTATTTGCCAGAGTACCTAGAGCTCAGAGGTCAGCTGCAGTGCCTGTGACAGACACCAGAGCCACATCATCTGCACCAGCTACAGCTCCCACAGCTCTAGTGCAACCAGCTCCAGCTCCATCCACTTCAACTAAAGCCTTTGTCCAAGGAGCCATCTCTACACCACCACCTGAAGATCAGGCCTGAGAGTCGATCTAGCACTATGCATTTTCTATGAACTTTTTGGTAACTTGTTGCCAAAGGGGGAGAAAAATGTATAGATCATAGGCTTCGAGAGAGAGAGAGTGTTGCTTTTGTTCTCTCTTGCTTTGGTGGTTAAACTTTGTTTGCTTTTGATTGCTTGAGATACTATGCTGTTTTCTGTGAGACATTGATGATCATGTGTTTGATCATAAGCTACACTTATGCATGTTTGATGATATTTTCTTACCTATCCCTATGTGATCATTCACTTTGCTTGGTGATGAGTGCATGTGTTCAATCTTTATCATTTTGAGCGCTCCACCAAGATGTATGTGACATGGAAGAGTAACCCATGATCCTAATTCCTTGTGCATTTGCAGTCCAAAGCAAATCTTAAAACTATGCACAAATTTAGGGGGAGCACTTGCTTATCACATACTTCTCAAAGCGACGATGTTCTTCAATCTTATTATCATTTGTCGAAGCTTTGATCTATATGTTGTCATCAATTACCAAAAAGGGGGAGATTGAAAGTGCAACTATCCCTAGGTGGTTTTGGTAATTCATAACAACATATAGCTCATTGAGCTAATGCTATTCCAAGACTATTATTTCAGGAAAGCTGAATGAATGGCATGGCATGGATGATGAAAGTGGATCCCTCAAAATACTAATGACAAAGGATTGGCTCAAGATCAAAAGCTCAAGACTCTTCAATTTATATTTTAGTGATCCAAGATCACATTGAGTCTATAGGAAAAGCCAATACTATTAAGGAGGGATGAGGTGTTGCTTAATGAGCCTCTTGCTTCATGTGCTTAGTGATATGCTCCAAATACCCTCAACTACTTACTCACATCCACAAATGACCTAAACCTAAAGTCAAACTCGGCCCCACCGATTCTTTCTATCCGGCGGCACCGAGTTCAAATATCACAGCCATTGCCACAAACCCTAGGCAAATCGGTCCTACCGATAGGGATCTCGGTCTCACCGAGATGGGATTGTAATCACTCTGTTTCCCTTCGTAACATTTCGGTCTAACCGAAGTGAGCAATCGGTCCCACCGAGATTGCAATGTAAACTCTATGTTTCCCTTTTGTAACATTTCGGTCTCACCGAAAAGAGCAAATCGGTCCCATCAAGTTTACCTGACTAACTCTCTAGAAAGCTTATTACCAAAATTGGTCTCACCGAGTTTGTGTAATCGGTCTCACCGAGATTACGTTATGCCCTAACCCTAACCATATCGGTCCTACCGAGTTGCATGTCGGTCCCACCGAAAATCCTAACGGTCACTAGGTTTACTAAATCGGTCCGACCGAGTCTGTTGAATCGGTCCCACCGAGTTTGGTAAATTGTGTGTAACGGTTAGATTTTGTGTGGAGGCTATATATATCCCTCCACCTCCTCTTCATTCGTGGAGAGAACCATCAAAACAAACCAACACTTCCAACTTACCATTTCTGAGAGAGAACCACCTACTCATGAGTTGAGGCCAAGATATTCCATTCCTACCATATGAATCTTGATCTCTAGTGTAACGCCCCAGATTCGATGCGCTAGGTGTCTGCCAGTTATTCGCCGTAGTTGCCATGTCATTTGCTTGCGTGTTGCATTTTTCCATGTCATCATCTGCATTTCATCTGCATGTTTTACAAAACATGCATCTGTTCGGGTTCTCCCGGTTCTCTCCGTTGTCCGTTCGGAGTCCGGACCTCTCGCGCGCGCCCGTCGCCCCTCTCAGACCTTGTTTTCATGTGCATGTGTTAAACGTTCTCGGAATGGACCGAGTCTTGCCAAGCGTCCTTGGTATAGCACCGGTAGACCGCCTGTCAAGTTTCATGCCATTTGGAGTCCGTTTGATACTCCAACGGTTAACCGCGTAGCCCAAAACCCCCCTTTCTCTTTGCAGCCCAACACCCCTCCAAACTGGCCCAAAACCCATCCTAACCCCCTCCATGCTCTTGGTCGTTCGATCACGATCGTGTGGGCGAAAACCGCTCCTCATTTGGACTCTCCTAGCTCCCTCTACCTATAAATATGTGCTCCTCGTCCAATTTTGCGGATGAACCCTAGCCATCTTCATCCTCGCGCCGCCGGACACGTCCGCCCCTGCCAGACATGTCTGCCGGACACATCACCCGAACCAATCCCGTCGTGCCACGTCACCCCACCGCTGCCGCTAGCCAACCCGGCGCCGCCACCTCACCGCGCCCGCTCCGCTCCTCCGCGCCAGGCCCGCAGGCCCAGATCTTGCCCGCCCGGGCCCGGATCCCCGCCGCCGCGCTCACGAGCTCCCGCGCAGCCCGCCTCCGCCGCCGCATCTTGGTTCCGCCGCCGGCGAGCTGCGCCGCCGTCGCCGGCAGCCGGCCCATCCGCCGCCATCGCCAAGCTCCTCGTCGCTGGCCTCTCGTCCCGCGCCCGACCCAGCGCCGCCGGCTCCCTCCGCCCCGCTGCCGGTCGCGCCGCGCCGCCCGTCTCCTCTAGCACCGGTTACCTCTCCGGCCCAGCCGGCGCTCGTCGCCTGCCGCCCTCCATCGCCGGCGATCGCCGCCTGCGCGTCGCCCTCACCGGAGGTCCGCCCGGCCCGATCCACGAGGGTGGATCAGATCCACCAGGCCGCCGTCCAAACGCGCGTCTCCGTCCCGGAACGGCTCCGTCCCGATTTCGCGGGGTGAGAATTTTTCCAAGTCCCGAAATATTTTGACATTATCATGCCATGTTCATCGCATCATATCTCTGCATCTGTAGCTCCGTTTTGTGCGTGTAATATGTCAAATTGTTCGTCTCAACGAGTACTTCATTTCATTCCATTGCATCATGTTCATTTGAGCTCATCTTGATGCCTGAATCTTCATTGCAAGAGTGCTATGTGATGTTAATCTACCGAAACTGTTATAAAATGCTCATTTGTCATTTTTGCCATGATTGATGTGTGCCTCCTATGAGGTTGATGTCTACATGTGTTTTGAACTATGCCATGTCTTCTTTACAGAGGTGCTTACCATGTATTTTTGTGATCAATGTGGTGACTAGCACAAGCATGCAAACTAGGCTTCGTGATGTTGCTGATTTTAGTCCCTGTTCTGCTGTTATTTTGATGCCATGTAAACATGATGCTACAGAGAGATCCATGCTTATTTTGAGATACTTCAGTAAGGATGTTTTGAACATATGGTTTTCCTCTATCCATTCATGCCCCTGTTTGCAATTATGGAGTAGTCTAGCATGTCATTTTTGTGCTCTACTTTTGCTACAAAATGTTTCCTGGAAGATTGTTTACATGTTATTCAATTTTGCCAAGGTTGTTGTAGTTGATCCTTGCATGCTATGAACTTGTTCTTGACTTGGTTTATTTCATAAACATGTATTCTTGATGATTCTATGCTTATCTTGTCATGCAATGACTTGTGGTGAGTGAATTGAGCTTGTTAAGTAGTGTACTTGTTGTTACTGTTTTGCTATGTTGAACATGTTATTTCGTGATGCTATGTAAACCTACTGCTACAAGTCATTATATGCATAATCTGGAGATGTTCACTAAGGGTGTTTTGTTCTACATGTTATGCTCTATCCATTAATGTCCCTGGTTGCAACTATAGCTTGTTGTAGTTTGTTGTTATCTTGCTCTAAAGTTGCTAAATAATGTTGCTGTCAGCCTGTTAACATTAAGTTCAGTTGTTGCCATGATTGTTGTTAGTGATCCATGAACCCTATGGACTTGCTCTTTCCGTGCTTAGCTTCATAAACATGTACTCTTACTGTTGGTTACCTTGTCATGCCATGTATTGCTCTGTGGTGAGTGGTACAAGCTCACCAACATGCCTACTTATCGTTGTTCCTGCCATGTTTGAATTTGTATTATAACTTGCTATGTTTACATGGGTGCCATCATATCTTCTGATCCTTTTTAGCTCATGGTCAGTAAAGGACTTTTGTTCTATGGGTTTAGTAGATTCATGCCATGCCTTTGTTTGCCATGATAAGTTCCTGTAACATGTTGTTTGATAGCTCTAAACATTGCAACCTGATGTTATTTTCTGCAAAGTCTGAACTGTTATTATTCGCAATCTTGCCATGTGTGTTTGAGCATGTTCTAGTGATTTCTGGAGATAGCTCAGTGTTCATGTTTTGTTATGCTTTACCTGTACATCATGCCCATGCCTTTTTCTATTATGTTGAGGTGCTGTAGCATATTGTTTTGATGCTTGCAATATGCCTAGTTGCTGTTTTGGACAGCTTGTCCTTTAAACTTGTATAGAGTGTGTGTGTTGAACTGTTGCTCCGTTTTGAGTGTGCTCTATATGAAACTTGCTTGATTTTGCATGTAGCTTCATATTATCGTGTTGCATCCTTGTTTTGAGGTGTTTTCTTGATGTTTGTATGCATTTTGCATCAATGCCATGTTTAACTTGATTTGCTCATATCTTCTAGGCCGTAGCTCCAAATCTAATAAACTTTAAATGTAACTTGACTAGAATCTCGTGTAGATCATCTTGGTGCATCTTAACTTGCTGTTTAACAACTTGAACATAAGGTTTATTCAGATCTGTACCATTTTCGGAACTTGCATATGAGGACTTACCGGAATTTTTATATGTTGTTCCCGGCCTCATTTAAACTTGCCTTGATGTGTTGCTCTTGTTTGCATCATCTCTTGCCATGAGTAGCTTCATGTAGCTTTGTCATGCATCATACTTGGTTGAGCATCATGTCTTGTTCTTGTGTGGTGTGTTTACCATGTTGTGTGCTTCTTCTCGATAGTTCCCGTATCGTTGCGATCGTGAGGATTCGTTCGACTACGCTTGGTTCGTCTTCGTGGCTTCATCTTCTTCATGGACTCGTTCTTCTTCCTTGCGGGATTTCAGGCAAGATGACCGCTACCCTGGATCTCACTACTATCATTGCTATGCTAGTTTTTTCGTTCTATCACTATGCTGCGCTACCTATCACCTGTTCTTCAAGCCTCCCCAAATTGCCATGAACCTCTAACCTTTGACACCCTTCCTAGCAAACCACTGTTTGGCTATGTTACCGCTTTTGCTCAGCCCCTCTTATAGCGTTGCTAGTTGCAGGTGAAGTTGAAGATTGCCCCATGATGGACAGGATTATGTTGGGATATCACAATATCTCTTATATTATTAATGCATCTATATACTTGGTAAAGCGTGGAAGACTCGGCCTTATGCGTGGTGTTTTGTTCCACTCTTGCTGCCCTAGTTTCCTTCATACCGGTGTTATGTTCCCGGATTTTGCGTTCCTTACGTGGTTGGGTGATTTATGGGACCCCCTTGACAGTTCGCTTTGAATAAAACTCCTCCAGCAAGGCCCAACCTTGGTTTTACCATTTGCCTACCTAAGCCTTTTTCCATTGGGTTCTGCAGACTCAAGGTCATCTTTATTTTACCCCCCCCCCCGGGCCAGTGCTCGTCGTGAGTGTTGGTCCAACCTGTCAACCGCCGGTGGCCACCAGGGGCAACTCTGGGCTGGCCTACCGGAAGTTTGGACAATCCGGTGTGCCCTGAGAACGAGATATGTGCAGCTCCGATCAGGATTTGTCGGCACATTCGGGCGGCTTTGCTGGTCTTGTTTTACCATTGTCGAAATGTCTTGTAAGTCGGGATTCCGACTCTGATCGGGTCTTCCTGGGAGAAGGTATATCCTTCGTTGATCGCGAGAGCTTATCATGGGCTAAGTTGGGACACCCCTGCAGGGTATAATCTTTCGAAAGCCGTGCCTGCGGTTATAGGCAGATGGGAATTTGTTAATGTCCGGTTGTAGATAACTTGACACCAGATCCGAATTAAAACGCATCAACCGCGTGTGTAGCCGTGATGGTCTCTTTTCGGCGGAGTCCGGGAAGTGAACACGGTTTTGGGTTATGTTTGACGTAAGTAGGAGTTCAGGATCACTTCTTGATCATTGCTAGCTTCACGACCGTTCCGTTTGCTCTCTTCTAGCTCTTATTTGCGTATGTTAGCCACCATATATGCTTAGTCGCTGCTGCAACCTCACCACTTTACCCCTTCCTTTCCCTTTAAGCTTTGCTAGTCTTGATACCCATGGTAATGGGATTGCTGAGTCCTCGTGGCTCACAGATTACTACAACAACAGTTGCAGGTACAGGTTATGCGATGATCATGACGCGAGAGCGATGCTTTCTTGCGTTGAGTTCTTCTTCTACTTCTTCGATCAGGGGATAGGTTCCAGGTCGGCAGCCTGGGCTAGCAGGGTGGATGTCGTTTGAGTTTCTGTTTGTGTTTCATCCGTAGTCGGATGTTGCTCTTATGTATTGTGATGTTGTATTCGTGTGGCATTGTATGCCTCTTGTATGTATCCCCATCTATTATGTAATGTTAATGTAATGATATCCACCTTGCAAAAGCGTTTCAACATGCGGGTCTATCCTTGGTGGGACCTTCGAGTTCCTTTTGGATAGGGTCGCATATTGGGCGTGACAAGTTGGTATCAGAGCCTCGACCGACCCTAGGAGCCCCCTTGATTGATTGTGTAGTTTGGTCGTTGTTGAGTCTAGAAGAAAACTGTTTTCGGAGTCTAGTTATATCGGAGAGTAGGAATTCTTTTTACTCCTCAGCCCCTTTGTCGCTCTGGGGAGGAATCTTGACGTAGGTGTTTTGAATTACTCCTCTTCCCCTTCAAATTTTTCTTTAGGTTCACACAGTGGGTTCTCCGATCGTTGGTTCTCAGCTCTTTTCATCCGGTGCATTTCTCGTCAAGTCGACTCGAGCCTCTTCATCTTTGCCAAGTTCAATCCTCAGTTGTCTTTTCCCACCCGCCCACCCTTTTTCATCTCGGAACCGGAGTCTGTAATCGAGTATCCATCCTACTCGTGCGAAGCCTTTGCTTTCTTTCCTCAATGATTTCAACCGGTGTTTTCTCTTCAAGATATTCGTCGGTTTCCCCTTCCAAGTTGCCTTTGTTTTTCCCGCCCTCACACCCTTTTTCTTCCCTGAGCCTGAGTCTCTTTCGAGCATCAATTTCATTCGTGTGGAACCTCTTCAGTCTTTCATAAATCATTTCAACCGGTGAATTCTCGTCTCGGTGGACATTCTTCATCTCTTTTCTTCTCCGGTGGATTCAATTCAAGTTTTCGGTCAACCATATTCTTTTCATTGGATCAAGTGTTCTCCTTGCTCGTTTGCCTATCGCCATTCAATCATTCCGGAGTTCGGAAGACATCTCAGGAGATTCGTTTGTGTTCGAATTAATTCGAGGTTGTCACCTCATTAAAATATTTCAATTGTTCCGGTGCATCATCTATCTGTTCAACAACGCTTTCCAACGGTGTTCTATTTTAGTGGGCCCTAACCCACAGGTCTTTTCCCAGGATCTTACCTGACTCTTCTGATTTTCCCGGAGCTATTCTCAAATCCGTTTCGAAGTTTGACGTAAGTATGAATTTCATCAGTCAGATGCCTCTCCAAGATCATTTTCAAATTCTTTTCATTGTTGGCTCAATCCCTTCGTTTTTCATTCTCCCGGAGTACCTCAATAATTTTGGTGGTGTTTCTTGTCGTCATTTGAAGATCGCAGAAGAGTTTTCCTTTAAATCTTGTCCGTTCTCTCAAAGATTCGCGGTTCTAGCTTCTTGTTATCCTATCGAATTATTCTATTTGTCAGATATTCCTTTTCTTACCCATCCAGAGTATGTCAGAAGTTCTTTTCCCGTTTCTTTTCACCGGAGGCCATCGTTCCAGAAGAATTCTTTGCCCTCACATTTCAGCTACCGTTATCCAATCATCCCGGTGTTTCGTTCAAGTGTTCTTTAATCATCTCATGATCTCTTGTTCTTTTGCATCTAAATCCCCTCTAGTATATTGGTTCTTAATATTCTTTCGGTGATTCCGTCAAGTAGTCTTCAATCAGTTCGCGATCTCTCCGTTCTCTTGTTTTTCAAAATTCCCTCAAGTATCTTCGTGTTTCCTCTAATTCTTTCCAGCGATTCGTTCTCTTCTCTTCGTTCATTTTCATTTTCATTTTCATGGTGGTTCATTGAAGATTCGTTTTCCTTGATCATCATATTAATCCATTCGTTCTTTCCAATTCTACTGGTGGTTCATGAAGACCTTCTCAAGTTTGTGATATGTCACGTCTCAATCCTTTTCAAGAAGAATAAGTAGTATGAAAAATCCATTGTTTTTCATCAATTTAATTTGATGAAGGATAAGCATACAATAAACCTTATTCTTATTTCATCAGAGTGATTAATCCCTTCCTTCAGAGTTTGTTCGTGAGGAATAAATTCTAGTTCCAAGTGTCTTCATCTTTTCTTTTGCGGAGTTCATTTTCCTCAGCCATTTCGTCGGAACACCCATCTAAATCATCGCAACGCTCATCTTATTCTTTCTTCCTTCATTCTATCTCATCATCCTTTTTGTTACCGGAGTTCTTCACGGTGGTTCTTCATGATTTATTTCATTCTTCAAGAGTTCATCAAGACTTTGTTGGGGAAATTCAAGTATCTTTTCTTCTCGCGTCTCGAAGTGTAATTAATTCTCCGTATTCTTTAGAAGTGGAGTTTTGCATTTCTTCGTTCCTCTCAGCTATTCTACCTTTTCTGTTTGTGGTCGGTTATCACCGCATATTTTTCTAAGATGTTATCCATAAGTCCACAACAAGCTTATCCTTTCATTGTTGAAGTTTCTCAACAACTCCATTCAATCTTTTCTTCTAAGGTTGCTTTCTATTTCATTCGTGGCACAAGTTGTCATTTTCTTCTAAGTTCTTTCCATTCAACTCTTTTACTTCTTTTCGGAGGTTTTGTGTCATGTCTTCATCAGGTATCATTCCATCCCCTCAAGTTCATGTTCTTTTCCTTCCATTTTCAGCCGGAGTGCTGCCTAAATTCTTTCAGTATTATTCGTTTCTTATCTCGTTCTAACCTGAGTGGTTTCATAGTCTATCTGATCCCATGAGCTTTCGATTCTCGTCATTCTCGTCGTTCCTCTCTTCTTCTCGAGTGCTCTCGATTCTTTGCTTCTTCTCTTGCCTTCTTGTTTCACATCATCCCCTTTCCCTTCCGTCTCGGTCCTAAGATCTCGGGACGAGATCTCTTGTTAGTGGAGGAGTGTTGTAACGCCCCGGATTCGATGCGCCACGTGTTTGCCAGTTATTCGCCGTAGTTGCCATGTCATTTGCTTGCGTGTTGCATTTTGCCATGTCATCATCTGCATTTCATCTGCATGTTTTACAAAACTTGCATCCGTTCGGGTTCTCCCGGTTCTCTCTGTTGTCCGTTCGGAGTCCGGACCTCTCGCGCGCGCCCGTCGCCCCTCTCAGACCTTGTTTTCATGGGCGAGTGTTAAACGTTCTTGGAATGGACCGAGTCTTGCCAAGCGGCCTTGGTATAGCACCGGTAGACCGCCTGTCAAGTTTCGTGCCATTTGGAGTCCGTTTGATACTCCAACGGTTAACCGCGTAGCCCAAAACCCCCCCTTTCTCTTTGCAGCCCAACACCCCTCCAAACTGGCCCAAAACCCATCCTAACCCCCTCCATGCTCTCGTTCGTTCGATCACGATCGTGTGGGCGAAAACCGCTCCTCATTTGGACTCTCCTAGCCCCCTCTACCTATAAATATGTGCTCCTCGTCCAATTTCGCGGATGAACCCTAGCCATCTTCATCCTCGCACCGCCGGACACGTCCGCCCCTGCTGGACATGTCCGCCGGACACATCACCCGAACCAATCCCGTCATGCCACGTCACCCCGCCGCCGCCGCTAGCCAACCCGACGCCGCCACCTCACCGCGCCCGCTCCGCTCCTCCGCGCCAGGCCCACAGGCCCAGATCTGGCCCGCCCGGGCCCGGATCCCTACCGCCGTGCCCGCGAGCTCCCGTGCAGCCCGCCTCCGCCGCCACACCTTGGTTCCGCCGCCGGCAAGCTGCGCCGCCGTCGCTGGCAGCCGACCCATCCGCCGCCATCGCCAAGCTCCTCGTCGCTGGCCTCCCGTCCCGCGCGCGACCCAGCAACGCCGGCTCCCTCTGCCCGGCCGCCGGTCGCGCCGCGCCGCCCGTCTCCTCCAGCACCGGTTACCTCTCCAGCCCAGCCGCCGCTCGTCGCTCGCCGCCCTCCATCGCCGGCGATCACCGCCTGCGTGCCGCCCTCGCCGGAGGTCCGCCCGGCCCGATCCACGAGGGTGGATCAGATCCACCAGGCCGCCGTCCAAACGCGTGTCTCCATCCCAGAACGGCTCCGTCCCGATTTCGCGGGGTGAGAATTTTTCTGTCCCGAAATATTTTGACATTATCATGCCATGTTCATCGCATAATATCTCTGCATATGTAGCTCCGTTTTGTGCGTGTAATATGTCAAATTGTTCGCCTCAACGAGTACTTCATTTCATTCCATTGCATCATGCTCATCTGAGCTCATCTTGATGCCTGAATCTTCGTTGCAAGAGTGCTATGTGATGTTAATCTGCCGAAACTGTTATAACATGCTCATTTGTCATTTTTGCCATAATTGATGTGTGCATCCCATGAGGTTGATGTCTACATGTGTTTTGAACTATGCCATGTCTTCTTTACAGAGGTGTTTACCATGTATTTTTGTGATCAATGTGGTGACTACCACAAGCATGCAAACTAGGCTTCGTGATGTTGCTGATTTTAGTCCCTGTTTTGCTGTTATTTTGATGCCATGTAAACATGATGCTACAGAGAGATCCATGCTTATTATGAGATACTTCAGTAAGGATGTTTTGAACATATGGTTTTCCTCTATCCATTCATGCCCCTGTTTGCAATTATGGAGTAGTCTAGCATGTCATTTTCGTGCTCTACTTTTGCTACAAAATGTTTCCTGGCAGATTGTTTACATGTTATTCAATTTTGCCAAGGTTGTTGTAGTTGATCCTTGCATGCTATGAACTTGTTCTTGACTTGGTTTGTTTAATAAACATGTATTCTTGCTGATGCTATGCTTATCTTGTCATGCAATGAATTGTGGTGAGTGAATCGAGCTTGTTAAGTAGTGTACTTGTTGTTACTGTTTTGCTATCTTGAACCTGTTATTTCGTGATGCTATGTAAACCTGCTGCTACAAGTCATTATATGCATAATCTGGAGATGTTCACTAAGGGTGTTTTGTTCTACATGTTATGCTCTATCCATTAATGTCCCTGGTTGCAACTATAGCTTGCTGTAGTTTGTTGTTATCTTGCTCTAAAGTTGCTAAATAATGTTGCTATCAGCCTGTTAACATTAAGTTCAGTTGTTGCCATGATTGTTGTTAGTGATCCATGAACCCTATGGACTTGCTCTTTCCGTGCTTAGCTTCATAAACATGTATTCTTACTGTTGGTTACCTTGTCATGCCATGTATTGCTCTGTGGTGAGTGGTACAAGCTCACCAACATGCCTACTTATCGTTGTTCCTGCCATGTTTGAATCTGTATTATAACTTGCTATGTTTACATGGGTGCCATCATATCTTCTGATCCTTTTTAGCTCATGGTGAGTAAAGGACTTTTGTTCTATGGGTTTAGTAGATTCATGCCATGCCTTTGTTTGCCATGATAAGTTCCTGTAACATGTTGTTTGATAGCTCTAAACATTGCAACCTGATGTTATTTTCTGCAAAGTCTGAACTGTTATTATTCGCAATCTTGCCATGTGTGTTTGAGCATGTTCTAGTGATTTCTGGAGATAGCTCAGTGTTCATGTTTTGTTATGCTTTACCTGTACATCATGCCCATGCCTTTTGCTATTATGTTGAGGTGCTGTAGCATATTGTTTTGATGCTTGCAATATGCCTAGTTGCTGTTTTGGACAGCTTGTCCTTTAAACTTGTATAGAGTGTGTGTGTTGAACCGTTGCTCTGTTTTGAGTGTGCTCTATATGAAACTTGCTTGATTTTGCATGTAGCTTCATATTATCGTGTTGCATCCTTGTTTTGAGGTGTTTGCTTGATGTTTGTATGCATTTTGCATCAATGCCATGTTTAACTTGATTTGCTCATATCTTCTAGGCCGTAGCTCCAAATCTAATAAACTTTATATGTAACTTGACTAGAATCTCGTGTCGATCATCTTCGTGCATCTTAACTTGCTGTTTAACAACTTGAACATAAGGTTTATTCAGATCTGAACCATTTTCGAAACTTGCATATGAGGACTTACCAGAATTGTTATATGTTGTTCCCGGCCTCATTTAAACTTGCCTTGATGTGTTGCTCTTGTTTTCGTCATCTCTTGCCATGAGTAGCTTCATGTAGCTTTGCCATGCATCATACTTGGTTGAGCATCATGTCTTGTTCTTGTGTGGTGTGTTTACCATATTGTGTGCTTCTTCTCGATAGTTCCTGTATCGTTGCGATCGTGAGGATTCGTTCGACTACGCTTGGTTCGTCTTCGTGGCTTCATCTTCTTCATGGACTCGTTCTTCTTCCTTGCGTGATTTCAGGCAAGATGACCGCTACCCTGGATCTCACTACTATCATTGCTATGCTAGTTGTTTCGTTCTATCGCTATGCTGCGCTACCTATCACCTGTTCTTCAAGCCTCCCCAAATTGCCATGAACCTCTAACCTTTGACACCCTTCCTAGCAAGCCACTGTTTGGCTATGTTACCGCTTTTGCTCAGACCTCTTATAGCGTTGCTAGTTGCAGGTGAAGTTGAAGATTACCCCATGATGGACAGAATTATGTTGGGATATCACAATATCTCTTATATTATTAATGCATCTATATACTTGGTAAAGGGTGGAAGACTCGACCTTATGCCTGGTGTTTTGTTCCACTCTTGCTGCCCTAGTTTCCTTCATACCGGTGTTATGTTCCCGGATTTTGCGTTCCTTACATGGTTGGGTGATTTATGGGACCCCCTTGACAGTTCGCTTTGAATAAAACTCCTCTAGCAAGGCCCAACCTTGGTTTTACCATTTGCCTACCTAAGCCTTTTTCCCGTGGGTTCTGCAGACTCAAGGGTCATCTTTATTTTACCCCCCCCCCCCCGGGCCAGTGCTCGTCGTGAGTGTTGGTCCAACCTGTCAACCGCCAGTGGCCACCAGGGGCAACTCTGGGCTGGCCTACCGGAAGTTTGGACAATCCGGTGTGCCCTGAGAACGAGATATGTGCAGCTCCGATCAGGATTTGTCGGCACATTCGGGCGGCTTTGCTGGTCTTGTTTTACCATTGTCGAAATGTCTTGTAAGCCGGGATTCCGACTCTGATCGGGTCTTCCTGGGAGAAGGTATATCCTTCGTTGATCACGAGAGCTTATCATGGGCTAAGTTGGGACACCCCTGCAGGGTATAATCTTTCGAAAGCCGTGCCTGCGGTTATAGGCAGATGGGAATTTGTTAATGTCCGGTTGTAGATAACTTGACACCAGATCCGAATTAAAACGCATCAACCGCGTGTGTAGCCGTGATGGTCTCTTTTCGGCGGAGTCCGGGAAGTGAACACGGTTTTGGGTTATGTTTGACGTAAGTAGGAGTTCAGGATCACTTCTTGATCATTGCTAGCTTCACGACCGTTCCGCTTGCTCTCTTCTCGCTCTTTTGCGTATGTTAGCCACCATATATGCTTAGTCGCTGCTGCAACCTCACCACTTTACCCCTTCCTTTCCCTTTTAAGCTTTGCTAGTCTTGATACCCATGGTAATGGGATTGCTGAGTCCTCGTGGCTCACAGATTACTACAACAACAGTTGCAGGTATAGGTTATGTGATGATCATGACACGAGAGCGATGCTTTCTTGCGTTGAGTTCTTCTTCTAGTTCTTCGATCAGGGGATAGGTTCCAGGTCGGCAGCCTGGGCTAGCAGGGTGGATGTCGTTTGAGTTTCTGTTTGTGTTTCATCCGTAGTCGGATGTTGCTCTTATGTATTGTGATGTTGTATTCGTGTGGCATTGTATGCCTCTTATATGTATCCCCATCTATTATGTAATGTTGATGTAATGATATCCACCTTGCAAAAGCGTTTCAATATGCGGGTCTATCCTTGGTGGGACCTTCGAGTTCCTTTTGGATAGGGTCGCATATTGGGTGTGACATCTAGCCTTCCCCAAGTTGCTTTCCACTCAAATCTTCTTTCCACCAGATCCAAAACCTATGAGAGAGAGTTGAGTGTTGGGGAGACTATCATTTGAAGCACGAGAGCAAGGAGTTCATCATCAATGCACCATTTGTTACTTCTTGGAGAGTGGTGTCTCCTAGATTGGCTAGGTGTCACTTGGGAGCCTCCGACAAGATTGTGGAGTTGAACCAAGGAGTTTGTAAGGGCAAGGAGATCGCCTACTTCGTGAAGATCTACCGCTAGTGAGGCATGTCCTTCGTGGGCGATGGCCATGGTGGGATAGACAAGGTTGCTTCTTCGTGGACCCTTTGTGGGTGGAGCCCTCCATGGACTCGCACAACTGTTACCCTTCGTGGGTTGAAGTCTCCATCAACGTGGATGTACGATAGCACCACCTATTAGAACCACGCCAAAAACATACGTGTCTCCAATTGCGTTTTAATCCTCCAAACCCTTCCATTTACTTTCTTGCAAGTTGCATGCTTTAATTTCCGCTGCTCATATACTCTTTGCATGCTTTCTTGAATTTTGTGATGATTGCTTGACTTGTCCTAAGATAGCTAAAATCTGCCAAACTCTAAAATTGGGAAAAGGCTAAGTTTTTAATTGGTCAAGTAGTATAATCACCCCCCCCCTCTCTAGACATACTTCAAGGTCCTACAATGAGGCAAGGCCAAGACCGAAGTTCAAAAAGAAGGAAAAACAGGGGCAGAAAGCCAATGACCTACCTGTGTCGGGCTGGGAAGAAGTGGCCCCCTCCCCGCCAATATCCGTCGCCGGGACGGAGCCATCAGCGCACAGTTTTGCCTCCTCCACATCCTCCTCCTCCTCCGTGTGCATGGGCTTGGTGCTTGGCACCCTTGCCGGGGGCACCCCTCAGGGCGGCGTGCTTGATGGGGGCGGCGTGTTGGGGGTGGCCCTCGGTGGCTCCTCTTGCTGCTGTCCTCCTCCTGCAGCCACGGCAAGGTCAGTGCCAAAGGATTGTACCCCAACGCACGTTGATAAGGAGTGAGTGGTGGACACATGCTGGGGGCTGAGACGGGGGCTGCGCTGGGGGCTGAGACGGGGGCTGCACCGGGGGCTGCTGTCCGGGCTGATCTCCACTGCCGACATGCGTGAAGCGCCCGCCGGGGGCTGGTCGCCCGTCGACGCCCTGGCCCTCTTTGCCACCCTCTGGGCCAGCATCTCTTTGTCCCTGCGAAGATGAAGACAAGCCATGAAAAGCGGCACGGTCTGAAAGAACGGAGGTGATGAAGGGCAGACACTTACTCGTCCTCCGCCTCTTCTCCTGCTGCCTTCCTTTTCCTCCTTGGGATGAGAGACCCAAAATTGAAGACGGCCTCCGTGTTGACATCTGCGGGGGGAGGGGAAAGGGCTGGAGTCCGGCAATGCTTGGAATAAGAAGAGGCAGTCGCTTTCTTCTTCGCCACCGCGGTCTTCGCCGCCTTCTTCGCCATCGCGGCCCTCGTCTGACACAAGGACTCCCCCTGGGCCCCTTGCCGCAGTTCGATCCTGCCGGGCCGGACTGGCTCGGCGGAACTGGCCCGCCGTAGGACACGTCTTTTCCCCGTGGATGAAGGGTTGTCGGCCTCGGCCTCTCCCTCGGTCGACTCCTCGACCACCTCCTCAATAAGGGGGGCCTCGGTGTTGACACCGCTGGCCTCCCCGGCAACCCCCGCTCACTGGGCGAGCTCCCTCTCCTTCGTGGTCGTGTCATCCTCATCCTCCATGCCGCCAGCGATGCCGGCCTCCCTGGAGAGCTCCGCCTCCGCCACCCTAGCGGCGATGTAGTCCAGCTCCGCCTGGGTGGTGTCCTCGATGAGCAGTGGCTCGTCGTGGTCGAGGCCCTCCGACAAGTTGTTGAAGAACTCCTGCACCTCACGTGCTGGGGGCTCGGCCCAGGATGGGTCGAGGCCGTGCCCGTTGAACACCAGCATCATGTCGAGGATGGCGGACTGGAAAGAATTGTTGCTCGGCGGGAACACACCCAGCGGCAACCCAAACAGGGGCCCCTTGACGACCTTGCTGGCCTTCGCAGCCCTGCCAGTCCTCTCCACCCTGTCGTCGCTGAACACATCAAGCTAAAAGAGCCTCTGGCAGAAATGGGCATGTCCCATCACTGTGAAATTATGCTTCAGGCCGAGGCGGGGCCTCATGATGTCGGCCGCGTTCCTGAAGTCCCAGGCCTGCCTCCCCTTGTTGTGCAGCGGGGCGATTTGGCGGTGGATGAAGTTCGCCCCAATCATCTCCAGGGTGAGCCCGACCATGGTGAGGCGATGGATCCTGGTGGTGGCGATCGAAATCTTCCCATTGTCGGCATCGAGGTTGCTTCAGTCCTCACCGCGGGTCGGCGGGCTCTGACGAACCCGGCGGAACTCCGGCGGGTTCTTCTCCTCGATCCAACACCACCGACCCCGCCACTCCTCCCACCTCTCCTTGTGGGCACCCTCCAGATACGTGCCTTTCTCTTGGGCCCTCAGGATCTAGGAGATGCTCCCGGAGAGGGCGCCCCCTGGTTGGAGGCGAGGGTAGAAGTAGTGGCGGAAGAGCGCCGTGCTGGGGAGCACCCCGGCAAAGCCCTCACGGAGGTGATCAAAGAACGCCATGCACGCCATGGCGTTTGGCGTAAGATCCAAAATACGGAAGCCGAAGGTGCGCATGACATCGTTGAAGAAATCATAGAAAGGGGGGCAGAGCCCGCAGGAGAAGAAATTGACGAAAAAGGGTTATAGATTTGGGCCGGCCTTGACGCAATTGGCGGGGATGATGCGCGTGGCAGGGTGCCCCGTCGTCTCCGCCCCCCATAAAGTCCTGAAGAAGTCCTTGAGGTGAAATACATCGACCATCGACAGGGAGAAGTAGGCGAACTGCGCCCACCGCACCGCCGTCTCGTTCTCCGGCGCCTCCCTCTTCCCGGCATCCATGGCCGCCCCCTTGCCCTTGCCAGTCTTGGGCCCCATGGTGGTTGGGAGGAGGCAAAGGATCGAAAGCAATGGGGGTGCAGTAGCGACGAGCAAGAGCGAGAGCTTGAGGAAGAAGAAGATAGGGACGACGGTTCCGAGATTGGAGAAGGCGCAGAGGGTAAATGAGAAGCGTGCCTGCGGTTATTACTTTTTATGGGGAAGGCGCGAGCCTCCTCTTTACCATTTACTGCGACGTGACGCCTGCGTGCAGCAGGCGCCCCACGCATGACCCCCACATCACGCACGGCCCTCGATGTCGCGCATTCAACGCGGGTCATGGGGAAGCGCAGTGGACGAGAAAGTTACTGCGGGAAAAATCGACCCGCCTGCCCGCGCACTGTTCTGGGCCTTGCACAACAACGCGTTGCGCTTATGTGTGGCCCAGGCCCGGGGGCTCCTGTCGATGTACAAAAATAGGGGCTCTCCTTTGTACCCCTTTACTTGTGCACGGGCAGTCAGAGCCGTGCCCGCGGCCACACTTAGCAGGGCACAGGAGGGAAGCCAAGGCCACAAGACAGTCAAAGCAACGCCAAGACAGAGACACAAAGAGCAAGCGCGCAAGGCAGACTCCCCCGGTAAGACCCTTGCTGGGGCGGCCTGTGCAGCCCCGTCAAGAGCCTTGTCGGGCAACTTGCCCAACACCAGCGGAGCACGCCACCCTTGAGTCCTAGGGTTTTCCAACACCATCAACCACATTGGAACCAAGGCTCGAAAGGCGCCTCCGTGGTGGCATGCAGATCTTCGTGAAGATCATAAGATGCGAGATCAGACGAGGACCAGAAGACAGTGATCCTCGGCAAGATCCTTGCTGAGGAAATCCATGAGACCTCCGGCAAGATCCTTGCCGGGGACGACCACGGTGCCTCGGCAAGACCCTTGCCTAGGCCCCGGCAAGACCCTTGTCGAGGACATCAGCAGGGCCATGGCCAGGCCCGCACCTGCCAAGGCTCCACCGTTGTTCCCATGCAGCTGCCAGCCCAGCCAGCTAGGCGCGCACCTGCGCGGCGACGTGTGGCTTCCAGACCAACTCAGCAAGAACCTGCGTGGTGGCATGCAGATCTTCGTGAAGACGCTGCCACCGCACCAGCTTAGCAGCCTGCCAGCCTACATGGCACCGCACGCCGCGCTGGCCTGGACGCGTGTCGAAGCAAGGCGAGGCGGCGACAGCAAGAAGGGCACGTCAGCAGCGCATTAAATGTGTTTGTCTGATGGTGCCAGAGGATAGACTCAGCCACCGCATGCACTTTCCACCTCATGTGTGTCACTGTGGCGTCCCCTTTTTCCTATAAAAGGAGGCCCGAGGCATAAGGGGAGGGATTCGACTCTTTTGAGCAAGTGACGCACCATAGCTAGCTCAAGAACACTCAAATATACACCAAAGTAGGACTAGGGTATTACGCATCCTTGCGGCCCGAACCTGGGTAAACGATCCTCATGCTGGCTCCTGGACCCGCTCTTTCCACAGCCCCGCACCTGCCGACCATAGTCAGAATTCTAGTGATCCCATAGGTGTCGTTCCCACCGACAATGTCACATATTTTGATTGCATGTGATGTTTATCTTTTATGCATCTTATTTTGCTTAGTACGGCGGTAGCATTATAATATGATCCCTCACTGAAATTTCAAGGTATAATTGTTCTCCTCGAGTATTCACCATTGCGAAAGTTCTTCGTGCTGAGACACCACGTGCTGATCGGGTGTGAAAAGCTCTACGTTCAAATACAACGGGTGCAACCCAGATTTGCACACGCAGAATACTCGATTTAAACTTGACGAGCCTAGCATATACAGATATGGCCTCAGAACACTGGAGAGCGAAAGGTCGAACGTGAATCATATAGTAGATATGATCAACATAGTGATGTTCACCATTGAAGACTACTCCATCTCACGTGATGATCGGACATGGTTTAGTTGATTTGGATCGCGTATCATTTAGATAACTAGAGGGATGTCTATCTAATTGGGAGTTCTTAAGCAATATGATTAATTGAACTTAATTTATCATGAACTTAGTCCTGATAGTTTTTTGCATATCTATGTTGTAGATCAATGGCCCGGGCTACCGTTCCTTTGAATTTTAATGCGTTCCTAGAGAAAGCTAGGTTGAAAGATGATGGCAACAAATGCACGGACTGGGTACATAACTTGAGGATTATCCTCGTTGCTGCACAGAAGAATTATGTCCTTGATGAACCACTAGGTGCAAGGCCTACTGCAGGAGCAGAAGCTGACGTTGTGAACACCTGGCAAGCTCGATCTGATGACTACTTGTTAGTTTAGTGTGCCATGCTTTACGGCTTAGAATCGGGACTTCAAAGACGTTTTGAACGTCATGGACCATATGAGATGTTCCAGGAGTTGAAGTTAATATTTCAAGCAAATGCCCGAGTTGAGAGATATGAAGTCTCCAACAAGTTCTATAGTTGCAAGATGGAGGACAACAGTTCTGTTAGTGAGCACATACTCAGAATGTCTGGGTACCATAATCACTTGACTCAACTGGGAGTTAATCTTCCAGATGATTGTGTCATTGACAGAGTTCTTCAATTACTGCCACCAAGCTACAAAGGCTTCGTGATGAACTACAATATGCAAGGGATGGAAAAGACTATTCCCGAGCTCTTTGCGATGCTAAAGCCGCGAAGGTAGAAATCAAGAAGGAGCATCAAGTGTTGATGGTTAACAAGGCCACTAGTTTCAAGAAAAAGGGCAAGGGTAAAAAGAAGGGGAACTTCAAGAAGACTGACAAGCAAGTTGTCACTCCCGGGAAGAAACCCAACGTTGGACTCAAGCCTAAAACTGCGTGCTTCTACTGCAAAGGGAATGGTCACTAGAAGCGGAACATCTACCTTCGGGATTAGTTTTAGATCTGAATAATTGTTATTTGGTGCCAGCGTTGAGCACGAACATTATATCTGGATCTTGTTTAGTGCGAGACAGTTATTCATTTAAATCAGAGAATAATGGTTGTTCTATTTATATGAGTAATATCTTTTATGGTCATGCACCCTTGAAGAGTGGTCTATTTCTGTTGAATCTTGATCGTGATGATACACATATTCATAATGTTGATGCCAAAAGATGCAAAGTTGATAATGACAGTGCAACTTATTTGTGGCACTGCCATTTGGGTCATATCAGTTTAAAGCGCATGAAGAAACTCCATAAAGATGGACTTTTGGAATTACTTGATTATGAACCATTTGATACTTGCGAACCGTGCCTTATGGGCAAGATGACTAAAACTCCATTCTCCGGAACAATGGAATGAGCTACTGACTTATTGGAAATAATACATACCGATGTATGCGGTCCAATGAGTGTTGATGCTCGTGGCGGGTATCGTTATTTTCTGATCTTCATAGATGATTTCAGCAGATATGGGTATATCTACTTAATGAAACACAAGTCTGAAACATTTGAAAAGTTCAAAGAATTTCAGAGTGAAGTGGAGAATCATCGTAACAAGAAAATAAAGTTTCTACATCTGATCGTGGTGGAGAATATTTGAGTTATGAGTTTGACCTTCATTTAAAACAATGTGGAATAGTTTCACAACTCATGCCACCTGGAACACCACAGCATAATGGTGTGTCTGAACGTCGTAACCGCACTTTATTGGATATGGTGCGATCTATGATGTCTCTTACCGATTTACCACTATCATTTTGGGGTTATGCATTAGATACAGCTGCATTCACTTTAAACAAGGCATCATCAAAGTTCGTTGAGACGACACCGTATGAACTGTGGTTTGGCAACAAACCTAAGCTGTCATTTCTTAAAGTATGGGGATGCGATGCTTATGCCAAAAGGCTTCAGCCCGATAAGCTCGAACCCAAATCAGAGAAATGTGTCTTCATAGGATAGCCTAAGGAAACAATTGGGTACACCTTCTACCACAAGTTCGAAGGCAAGATTTTTGTTGCTAAAAACGGAACCTTTCTAGAGAAGGAGTTTCTCTCGAAAAAGCTGAGTGGGAGGAAAGTAGAACTTGATGAAGTAATTGTACCTGCTCTCAATTTGGAAAGTAGCTCATCCAAGAAATCAGTTCCCATGATGCCTACACCAACTAGAGAGGAAGCTAATGATAAAGATCATGAAACTATAGATCAAGTTGCTGCAGAACCTTGTAGGTCTGGCAGAGCATGATCCGCACTAGAGTGGTACGGTAATCCTATTCTGGAGGTCATGTTACTTGACCATGACGAACCTATGAACTATGAAGAGGCTATTATGAGCCCAGATTCTGAATAATGGCTTGAGTCCATGAAATCTGAGATAGGATCCATGTATGAGAACAAAGTGTGGACTTTGGTGGATCTGCCCGATGATTAGCGACCCATAGAGAATAAATGGATCTTCAAGAAGAAGACTGGTGATGATGGTAATGTTACTGCCTAGAAAGCTCGACTTGTTGCAAAGGGTTTTCAACAAGTTCAAGGAGTTGACTACGATGAGACGTTCTCACCAGTAGCGATGCTTAAGTCTGTCCGAATCATGTTAGCAATTGTCGCATTTTATGATTATGAAATCTGGCAAATGGATGTCAAAACTGCATTCCTTAATGGATTTCTTAAAGAAGAGTTGTATATGATGCAACCAGAAGGTTTTGTCGATCCTAAAAGTGCTAACAAAGTGTGCAAGCTCCAGCGACCATTTATGGACTGGTGCAAGCATCTCGGAGTTGGAATATATGCTTTCATGAGGTGATCAAAGCATATGGTTTTATACAGACTTTTGGAGAAGCCTGTATTTACAAGAAAGTGAGTGGGAGCTCTATAGCATTTCTAATATTATATGTGGATGACATATTGTTGATTGGAAATGATGTAGAATTTCTAAATAGCATAAAAGGATACTTGAACTAGAGTTTTTCAATGAAAGACCTCAGTGAAGCTGCTTATATATTGGGCATCAAGATCTATAGAGATAGATCAAGACGCTTGATAGGACTTTCATAAAGCACACACCTTGATAAAGTTATGAAGAAGTTCAAAATGGATCAGTCAAAGAAAGGGTTCTTGCTTGTATTACAAGGTGTGAAGTTGAGTCAGACTCAATGCCCCACCACTGCAGAAGATAGAGAGAAAATGGAAGTCATTCCCTATGCTTCAGCCATAGGTTCTATCATGTATGCTATCCTATGTACCAGACCTGATGTGTGCCTTGCTATAACTTTAGCAGAGAGGTACCAAAGTAATCCAAGAGTGGATCACTAGACAGCGGTCAAGAACATCCTGAAGTACCTAAAAATGACGAGGGATATATTTCTCATTTATGGAGGTGACAAAGAGCTTGTCGTAAATGGTTACGTCGATGCTAGCTTTGACACTGATACAGATAACTCTAAGTCACAATCTGGATACGTATTTTTATTGAATGGTGGAGCTGTCAGTTGGTGCAGTTCCAAGCAGAGCATCGTGGCGGGATCTACGTGTGAAGCGGAGTACATAGCTGCTTCGGAAGCAGCAAATGAAGGAGTTCCTATTCAATCTAGGTGTAATACCTAGTGCATCAGGTCCAATAAAATCTTTTGTGACAATACTGGAGCAATTGCCTTGGCGAAGGAATCTAGATTTCACAAAAAGACCAAACACATCAAGAGACGCTTCAACTCCATACGAGATTTGGTCAAGGAGGGAGACATAGAGATTTACAAAATACATACAAATCTGAATGTTGTAGACCCGTTGACTAAGCCTCTTCCATGAGCAAAACATGATCAGCACCAAGACTTAGAGCATCTCCAGCCGTTCGTCCCCCAAGGCGGCAAAAAAACCGCCTGGGGGTGAACCAGCGCAAGTTTGGCGCTTGGGGGCGACTCGGTCCCTAGTCATCGCCCACCAGGTCGCCCTGAGTTTGGCGAAATTAGGTAGAAACTTGTGCAAACTCGGCGATCTGGTACGAACTCGGGGCGAGTGGGAGACTGAAGGAAATATTCCCTAGAGGCAATAATAGAGTTGTTATTTTATATTTCCTTATTCATGATAAATGTTTATTATTCATGCTAGAATTGTATTAACCGGAAACTTGATACATGTGTGCATACATAGACAAAACAATGTGTCCCTAATATGCCTCTACTAGACTAGCTCGTTGATCAAAGATGGTTAAGTTTCCTAGACATGGACATGGGTTGTCATTTGATAACGGGGTCACATCATTAGTGGAATGATGTGATGGAAAAGACCCATCCATTAGTTTAGCATAACGATCGTTTAGTTTTTATTGCTACTACTTTCTTCGTGTCAAATATATATTCCTCCGACTATGAGATTATGCAACTCCTGAACACCGGAGGAATTCCTTTTGTGCTATCAAACGTCACAACATAACTGGGTGATTATAAAGATGCTCTATAGGTATCTCTGAAGCTGTTTGTTGGGTTGGCATAGATCGAGAATAGGATTTGTCACTCCGAGTATCGGAGAGGTATCTCTAGGCCCTCTCGGTAATGCACATGATATGAAGCCTTGCAAGCAATGTGACTAATGAGTTAATTACGGGATGATGCACTACGGAATGAGTAAAGACACTTGCCGGTAATGATATTGAACTAGGTATGAAGATACCGACGATCGAATCTCGGGCAAGTAACATACCGATGACAAAGGGAATAACTATGTTGACATTGCGGTTCGACCAATAAATTTCTTCATAGAATATATGGGAACCAATATGAGCATACGGTTCCGCTATTGGTTATTGACCGGAGAGGTGTCTCGGTCATGTCTACATAGTTCTCGAACCCATAGGGTCCGCACGCTTAATGTTCGATGACGAGAGGTATTATATGAGTTATGTGTATTGGTGACCGAAGGTTGTTCGGAGTCCCAGATGAGATCACGGACAAGACGAGGAGTCTCGAAATGGTCGAGAGGTAAACATTGATATATTGGAAGGTTATATACATACACCGAAATGGTTCCAAAGAGGTTCAGAGATTTTCTAGAGTACCGGGAGGTTACCAGAACCCCTCGGGAAAGTTAATGGGCCTCATGGGCCATAGTGGATAGGAGAGGGCAGGCCACGGGAGGTGCCCCCCCAAGCCAATCTGAATTGTACAAGGGGTGGGGTGCACGGCCTCCCTTTCCTTCTTCCTCTCCACCTCTTTCCCCTCTCCGTAAAAAGGAAAAATAGAGGGGGGTGGCGAATCCTACTAGGAGTGGAGTCCTAGTAGGACTCCCCCATCCATGGCGCGCTCCTTGGTGGCCGGCCTCCTCCCCTCCCCCTTTATATACAGGGGCGGGGGGCACCCCAATGCACATCAATTGTTTAGCCGTGTGTGGTGCCCCCCTCCACCGTTTACTCGTCCAGTCATATTGTCGTAGTGCTTAGGCGAAGCCGTGCGCAGATTACTTCACCAACAACATCATCACGCCGTCATGCTGATGGAACTCATCGACTCCATCGACACTCTGATGGATCAAGATTTCGAGGGACGTCATCGAGCTGAACGTGTGTAGAAGTCAGAGGTGTTGTACGTTCGGTACTTGATCGGTTGATTCAAGAAGACGTTCGACTACATCAACCGTGTTAAGTTAACGCTTCCGCTTTCGGTCTATGAGGGTACGTGTACACACTCTCACCTCTCGTTGCTATGCATCTCCTAGATAGATCTTGCATGAGCATAGGAATTTTTTTTGAAATTGCATGCTATGTTTCCCAACAATATACATTTGGAAGAGATGGAAAGAAGAGGTGCCTGTTCAGAGTCATCCCTCCAGAACAAGTGTCTTTTGACAATAGAGAGAGAGAGAGAGAGAAGGGATGTGACTCTTCGGGGTTGGACACACCCCTTTGCTAATGAGTATTCATTAATTAGCATGTGCTAATTAATCTACTAATTAATTCCTAACACTCCCCCTTGTACAACGCTGCTCCTTGAATGTTTAATCATCAAAAACTTCTTCTACATAGATCTTCCATGTTGATAAATATTCCGTATAATCTTGATTGTCTCCCCAAAAACCCCGTGGGAGATATGAGGAGAATAGAGTAGATATGTTGCTAAAACTCCTTTAAACCCAATGGGAAAAATAATAAGGAGAAAAGTTGCAACATATAATGATTATTGTCTCCTTGATAACTCATATGAGAAAACCTTTGAGAAAGGATAAAACTCATTGGTGAGTTTGGAGAACAATAAATATGCTTTGTATACTTTCCTTTAAAAAATAACTGGGGAAAATAGAAAGTATTGCATATGTTGCCTCGTTAAAAACCTTTTATGAGAAACTTCGAGAGAAAGCTCATAAGGGAAAAGAGTGCGATCTGATATGCCATTGAAAACTCCTTTAAAACCCAGTGGGAAAAATATAAGGACAAAATGATATGACATATCATGATAATTGTCTCTTTTAACTCAATATGGGAAAATTCATAGAGTTTAGAGGAAAATTAATATGTTGTGTGTACTTTCCAAAACCCCAGTGGGGAAAACAGAAAGTATGACATATGATCTCATGTTGATATTACCTCATTAAAAACCTTGATGAGAATCTGTAAAAGTAAACTCATAAAGGGAAAAAATAGTATAATATGGTGCTTTGAACAGGAGTAATTCAGGAGGATACTCCCCCTGATACTTACATATCTTGAAAGCGTCGAATACCCATTCCCTGAATATGTTTATATAATGTTGAAGTTGGTAGAGACTTCATGGTTGTCACATGATTTAACTTGGAAGATGAACAATATAAAGACAACATTATCTTTAAGATAATGGTTGGTGGATGCAACCACTAAGGTCTGTTTCGAAGACTTTCATGATATGGCTACCCCACCTAGGAGGAACGCAAAGATTGTCTATGATCTAACATAACGGGGATCTCATCGATTTATCCAATGATAATGGTGTCCAGATTTCTCTGAAATAGAAAAACTAGGACAAGATATTCTTGAGCCCCAACCAATTATGTGTGGTGGGTCCGATGGCACTACGATATGAAACTTTATGTCCCAATATCGCATTCTCATCAACTCATGGTTTTAATGGATCTTTCTCTACATCTAGAGAACGAAGCCATGCGAGTTATGGAGACATAAGGTTTGTCCACAATGAATTCTCCAATATACTTGGATATAAACAACATAGTGTACCATAATGTATGAGTGAAGGTGCTTGAGGTTTTACCCAATCCTTCATCTAAAAATTCGTCATTAAGATGATCATGTGCTTCGTCGTTGCAGGAGTAATCCCTGTGTATGACAAACATGCATGAATCATCATTGTAGGAGTAATCCTTGTGTATAAGGAACTCATTGTGTTAGTTGTACCAAAATGTGCCGACAACAATAAGTCGTATGGTGACTTATTGGTTTTTTTACACAGTGTATGTTGCATTTTGCATTTGAATTCATATATAACTGAGATTCCATTGGGAATCATCTTTGTATGAATCTAGTGATCCACATGGATATGTAATCACTACATCTATCAACTGCATAGATACATGATTTTGTACTGCCAATGATATAAGTTATCGGAAAGAGATTCCGCCTCTGGAGAATAGTTGGGTATTTGTGTGAACCCTTGTGATACAAGACTTGCTCTATGCATCACCGCCTCGTGGTTCTCATTTTGTTTCTGGAAGAAAACTGGTGTAGGTATTGCTTATGTGAATACCTTCCCTTAATTGAGCAAGATTATTTATACCTAGATTATACCCTTTGCTCAAGTTCAGTCTGAGTGTTGTTCACACATTGCCATGGCCATGCTCTTTGGATCTGAATCATTTTAAAGGTTTTTCAATCTAGTTGAGAAATGTATGTCGACAGTTGTAGACTTTCAGTTATATGTTTCTCTAGAATCTATATAAATATATATAGTTGATGGAAATATCGTTACCCATGGTGACTATCCGTCATTTCCCAATGCGGTTGAGTCGGGTATTCCGATGTCCCAATCATTGCGTGCACTATATCCTGGGTTGGTGGAGGTTTCCCATACACTGGGTGTATACTACCCATTAGGGTCTCTATCAATGTGAAGTTGACTTGCATTTACTGATTCCGAGGCCTTGATATCCTCGCTTGCGAGAAGCTGAATCCTGATGTACTTTTGCCATACATCTCCCCCTATTGCTTCGAAAGGGGAGTTGAGTGGATTTTGTTGGTACCTTCACTCTTTCAGGCAATTTTTGGCAGGATTGTAGGATTGTTTGACACCCTTATAGTCAGTAACTGAATATAGCAGGTTATTCGCAATGTGTTGCAAATCTTCTGAACACATGGTTCAGATCTTTGAGTACGTGGATTTGGGGCAGAATGTGTTGAACAGTTCACTAATTTCCTGGCATTCTTTATGGTACTTGAAATCTCCCCCTAATGCCTGGAAATGTTCCTCACTGAATCAACATACTGGCCATGAATAACTCCCCAATGTGAGGGGCTTGAGATATTGACAGAAATATAGTTATTCCTCACATAGATCCCAAATATATGTTGAGGGGCCAATGATGTATGTCGGGGTGGTGATATTGATCGGTATGAAACCGAATTACCACACATGGGAAATACTTGCTATATTTCCACGTATCAAAGATAGAGGGGAATAATATTATGCAGCTTGGTCTTGAGCGTGTAAAACTGCATGACTCCAACGTGAAGTTGGTAAGTTGCAATTGTGAGGTAAAGATCATGCAATGAGCTTAATTCTTTGGATAAGGGATTCTACAAAACCATTTGGAGTCTAGACATTAGGGCAAAGTGCTGAACTTTAATCCTAGGGCCATAAAAGCATGAAGGAGAATTCTATGACATTGTCCATTCGATCTGCTTGTAATCAATGATCAGGATAATCTGCCAATGGTTTTCATGTGGATGAAGACACACTTGAGACCAACATGTAGATGTGTCTTTTAAAACCATGGATACCTGAATAGTCTAGTCAATGGTTTGGAAGAGCCACTTACCTCAACTTGATGTGCTCAAAGAGTCTAAGTGGTCCAGCATAGACTTTAAGGTGCACGAGCCTTAACAATCAACTTCCCTGTGTTACATAAAGTACACACCAAATCCAAATATTGTTAGAATTTAGCATCACGATAGTCATAAACCAATGGAATTGCTGATAGTTTCAGTTTCAACCCAATGTTTGTACGGCCAAGGCGTGTATGCCAAGTTTTTCATGTAAAAGACATTTTGGAAAACTATCTTGTACGCAACATGTGCTAGTTGTTTTGTAGTATGTGTAGAGCAATCATGATGATACATAAAGGATGTGCTTTCCATATCAGTTGTGTATGGTAAAGAGAAGATATTCCTCTTTGTTGTCATCGTAAGTTTCTCTATGGAAACTATTTTGACGTATATATCCATAGTTCAGTATGGTACGAGTTGAACCAAGACATGATAAAGCATCCTTGATTGTACTCGAGTACCCATAGAGATAGTAATATGACCCGACTTGACCCAATAATTACATCATCACATCCAATGATTGTTTAAATATCTCCATTCCTCTTAGGAAAACTGGAAGAAAAATTACTTCCCTAGGTATAAAGTTTGTCGGCATATGTCCACAAGGCACATATCGTCTTTCATCAGACTGACCCCCGCAGAAAGCTATATATAGACTTGAAGATTCTCAATAGGAAAATCTCTATTAGATATATAGAATACATACAAATGTATTTGTACCAAAGTGTTGATACAATATATTGTGAAATACAATATATGAGGATACATATGTTGCTATTACAACATCACAAATGGACATAAATTATATTGACCACTCAGGAGACTATGAGACTATTCATAGTCTCCAAACATGTCGGTTGAGGCATATTCAACCATCACGTTCTCTGTGCCTATAGGACCTCATCACCGCTGGTTATGTCGGGTTGAAGGTCGAAGTGAGCTTCAAACCTTTGCCCTTGAGGTCCTTTGCGTCCCAGGAATTGCTAATACAGAATAACCAGAAGCTGATATCTGGATCGATATAATGCCTTTTGTTGTATAACACAACATTTTTTGTTAGTAGTGTGATTCCGACCAGAGGTGAATCCTATGGGTCTTGGATTGCACACGATATCCCACAAGACACAAGAGCAATCATGATGTCCATGGCCCAGGTAGGGAAGGGGTGGCCATTGAGGGCGCATGGCCCAAATTCTCTAGTTGTCGGTAACTAGAGATAATTAATTTATGGTTAGTAAATTAAAGATCATCATGGTTGATGTTGTAATGAACTTTGCAAAAATAATGAAAAATCAAGAAGTTGACTTGAAATCATTAGTGTGAATCTCAAATTGCTAAGTATGACACCTTGAATATAATCTTCAAAATGGAGTAGATCTCGCAGCACTAGGGATTATAATCTGATGAAATCAGTAGATACTTACTCCTAATGCCTTATGTCATGACTTAGTAAAATGTGTGGGGGAGCACTTTGTAAAGCAATCATAATGTCGGAATGACAACATGTAGGCTTTAACATTAGTCATTGATAATATGCGTAGGCAATAGATCTATATGACTACCTTCTCATCCCAAGCATCAATTTGAAGAAAATCATTTTGAATTTTGCATTCATATTTGCAAGAAATTAAAAATCTCAATTGCAAATAGACGAAATTAATCTCAACATGGGGCAAACATGGAAATATATTACATAATAGATAGATTCTGGAATACATTGTACTCAGTAGAAAAACAGTACTGAAATAGATGCACTGAATTTAACAGTCTAAAGCAGGAATAAAATCACTGCTAGAAGTGTTGTTAGAATACTAATCTGCTAAAAAGCTAAAATTTTCAGGCAATTAAGAAAATAAGCAAGGGCTACTTTTTTTAGGGGTAAACCAAGCTTTTATTCATCAAATTCCACATATTTTGGGACACAAAACGGATCGTGGGGTCCGACCAACCAGATGTCTACCCTGATCCAAAGAATGAGAAAACTTGGCTAACCTATCGACATCGCCATCAGAAGCTCTACCCTCGAAAATGAAATTCAACTCAAAAGAGATGCTCTCTTATAATTTCAGTAATAATGACACTATAAGCTCCTTGATTGTTTTTTGCTATATCATTGATCAGCTATTTTGAGTTTGAGGCAATGATGGCGTTTTGTATCAACAGATCCAGAGCAAGTGCTAGGCCCTCTCGGCAGGCTATTGCCTTGAGCGTTGCCACATCTGAGATTCCCTCGATCACAAGGGCTGAGCTGCCCAAGTATTTCCCTGTGTCATCCCAGCACACAGCGGCCGATGCTCCTCGTATAGGTGATTTGGAGATGGCTGCATCTACATTAATTTTCACAAACCCTTGTGGAGGCGCTTTTGGTGTTGCTGATGCAACTTTGGGAGCTATTGCATGCGCGTGCATCTTGGCGGGTAACACTTCCAGATCAGCAATGAAACAACGTCTGAAGTGATGCATAGCTGCTGGACTTTGGTAAATTTCTTCGTGTATTGCCTTTCCTCTCGCCCACCTATTGCCCACAAGGTCACTGCCAACTTGACGAAGGCAGCATGTGATAAAGTGTAGATCATCGAGAACAACCATTGTTTCGCGCTTGGCTCGGTCGTCTCGCATAAGTTCTCGGCAAGTTCACTATCAACTAGACCCACACGCACCTGGCTGATGTGCATTCTAGCATAGAATGACGCCAGGAATCCTCCACTCGGCAGAGACCGCATGCACTCGAAGTTGCCATCTTCATGTGTGCTCTCACGTCTTCAGTAGGGAGAGAGTGTTTAGCAAGTCGCCATAAGAACATGCATATTTTCCCTGGTACTGCAGTTTTCTAAAGAAGCTTCCACGACTCCGCGTCGTGGTTGGTGCTTGACGAGCCTACTATTCCATCCAACCAAGCCTCATGCCTTAATTTTATTTCGATCTACATTCTGTATGTTGAACGTATAGAAAAATTCCCATTCTTCTCGAAGTTCCATGCCCAAACATCTGAAAGATTCCATGTGCATAGAGGGATTTGGAGTAGCTGGTATGTCAATTGAAATGCAGACCTCCTGAAGTATGTTCCGATCCCACGTTGTAGTTGTATGATCAATCAATTCAGCTACAAACTGAGGCGGGTTGTTTAACCTGTAGCCCAACGAGCGCATCATCTCACTTCTGGGAATCCAATTGTCGGCCCATATGCTTGTTGTTTCTCCATTTCCAATGCATCTTATCAACCCTTGTTTCAGAACATCACGCCCTTCTACTATGGCTCTCCAAATATGACTAGGGTGAGAGCCAAGTTCAGCCTCCAGAATGGTACTGTTTGGGACCTTGAGGATTCTTGCACTTAGAGAAGCAGGATTTTGAAGGATTCTCCATGACTGTTTTGCTAATAAAGCTAAGTTAAAAAGCTCAAAATCTTTAAAACCCAAACCTCCCATACTTTTTGGTTGTATCATAGAATCCCAAGAGACCCGGCTAGGTTTTCGGTGTGTGTCCTTGCTGCCCCACCAAAACTTCCTTATCAACATGTTTAGGTGCTCGCATAGCCCCCTCAGAAGCTTGAAGCAAGACATGGAAAAAACTGGAACGGCTTGGGTCGCTGCCTTCACCAAAACCTCTTTTCTCGCAACTGATATAGTTTTCTCGATCCAACCTTGGAGTTTGCTCCACAAGTAATCTTTTAAATATTTAAAAGCTCCATTCTTGCATGATCCCACCTCAGAAGGCATTCCCAAATATTTTGCACTCGGGATTTCATTAGGAACTTGCAACAAACCTTTTATTTCCACTCTTCTATCTTCAGGGCATCCCTTGCTAAAATGTATGGAGGACTACTTATCATGATTTGTACATTGTCCCGATGCCTGACAATAAGTGTTCAACAACTCGTTCACCTCAGTCGCCCCATTAGCGCTAGCCTTGAAGAACAGTAGGTTGTCATCTGCAAATAGTAAGTGGTTTACCGGTGGTGCCAAAGGTGCCACCTTTATCCCACTCAAGTTTGATGACTTGTTGATGGATTTTAAGAAGCACGAGAGGCCCTCTGCTGCTATCAAGAAAAGGCAAGGGGAAATTGGGTCTCCCTGTTGAATCCCACATGAAGGTTGGAACTCTTGTAACTCAACTTGACCGATCTAACCATGCTCATAACAATAGTGACCCACCTTTCTGAAAAACTCAACTTTAACATGATCGCATGTAAATAGTCCCACTTCACTCTGTCATAGGCCTTCATCATATCAAGCTTCAATGCGCAATGACTGTTATCCTTGGATTTATTTCTTTTCATGAAATGGAGACACTCATATGTTGTGATTATGTTATCTGTGATGAGCCTGCCGGGAACTAAAGTCGACTACTTCTCTGAAATGATCTCCGGTAGCACTAACTTGAGCATGTTAGATATAACCTTGGAAGCCATTTTGTACAATACATTGCAAAGGGAAATTGTTCTAAACTGGGTCAAGGAGGTGGGATTATTTACCTTGGGTATTGATACCAACATTGTCTCATTAATGCATTAAGCCGACTCGGTGCCGTTAATTATGCGCAACACCGCCCTTGTCACGTCTGGACCACAGACATCCCAGTGGCGCTGGAAAAATGGGCGGGGAGTCCGTCAGGCCCCGGTGCCTTTGTCGGGAAACATTTGGAAAAGCGTTGCTTTGACTTCTTGAGTATAATCCACATTTAGTATGTCATTCATCTCTTGTGTGCCCTTTGCTAGTACCACGTTTAATACTCTTTCCATGTTCTGGACACCCTCTAAAGTATAAAGATTGCTATAAAAGCGGCTAACTCCTCCATCTCCCCAATAACCTCTGTCGTCCGTCCATCCGGCAACTGCAGAGCTTTTATTTGGTTTTTCTTCTGGCGCATGCTTGCTCTTAAATGGAAAAAAATATGTGTTCTTATCTCCATGCGCTAACCACTCAATACATGCTCTTTGACGCCAAAGAATTTCCTCCCTATTGTATAGCTCTACTAATCTATCACAAGTTTTAACTTCAGCATGGGAGGGCCCTGGTCTTCCTAGGATTGCACATAGCATCTCCAGTTCCCGCTGCAGTCGCTGGATTTCCCACCGAACATTCCCAAATACATTTCTCTCCCAGGTACTGAGATCCTCTGATAGCGACCCTAGTTTGTTTGCAATGTCCACCACTGAGCCGTCTTGTACCTGTCCCCAGGAAGTGCTCACCTTTTCTGTCAAATCTAGGTGTGTCTCCCAGCACACTTCATATTTAAAAGTTTTTTGCCACTGACTACATGCATGCTCATTGCTCAGCTTCAACAATAGTGGTATGGTCTGAAGTCACAGCGTTCTCGTGGGTCAGTTGTGCATCTGGGAAAGCTAGAATCCACTGGGCCGAAGCAACGCATCTGTCGAGGCGAACCTGTGTGAACGATCCTCCAGTGACCTTTTTTCAAATGTCCATGGGTTCCCTTCGTAACCAATATCAGATAAGCCACATGTGTCAAGAGTGTCTCTAAAGGCATCCATTTGTGCTTGACTACGGTTGCAAATTCCATCGTGCTCCACCGAGCGTAAAACCTCATTGAAATCACCCATTACCGTCCATGGAAGTGCACTGGTGCTTGAGATCCCTCTCAAAGTATCCCAAGTTTCGTATCTTTCTTGAACTTGAGCCTCACTGTACACAGAAGAAATTCTGAAAGGGGAGTTCCCTACTAGATCATGTACCTCAACATCAATATGGTACTCTGATTAACCAATAACTTGCATTTTTAGTGAATCATTCCAGAAAACACCCAGACCACCACTCCTCCCTGAACTACTCACTGCAAAACTTTTATTGTAGCCTAAAGAAACATTAAGATTTTCAACCCTAACAGCATCAATCTGCGTCTCAAGAATACATAAAATTGTCGGGGCAAAACGCTTTGTGAGTTCACGAAGCTCTCGAATTGTCACGGAGTTGCCCGCCCCACGACAATTCCAGTACATGATACTCATTGTGCCCGGCGATCCTCCATCATGGAGGCCGCCAATCATGCATCGGGGTTTTTGTTCTGTTGAAGGGTCTTCTTTCTTCCATCCTTATCACTTCCATTCTCTGTCTTTGTCCTCTTCGGATCCTGCTTTGGCGGAGGATTTGGCAGAATCGTCGGGGGTGGAAGGGCTAACACCACTGCCCCTGACTGTGTGATCGCCGTCTTGGCAGCCCTTGGAGCAATTTCATGAGTAGTTGTCCTCTTACGGTTTGCATCCACATCATCCATAATCAGATCAGCGTACACATCCTCGTGCGCATACCTAGCACTAAAACCGGCTGATCTCTGCCTGGCTCCTCTTCCTTGCCCTTGGCCATGTCCCGAGCGACCACGACCTCTTCCTTCACCTGGCCCTCTTCCTGCCCCCCTGAAGCAAGATGCATGCAAATTTTTGAATACTAGTGCTTGGGGAGGGTGTATACCGTCGCCGTGTTCCTTGAACTGGTGCCCGAGGTGGCCACAAACAGCACACCAATCTGGAAGGCATTCGTATTTCACCAGAAAAAACTGCATGTTGCCTCCCTTGACTACTGACACCGCATTCTTCAGAGGCTTCTACACATTAATTCTGACCCTCACACGATAAAAGTTACCTTCAAAATCATGAGATCTAGGTTCAGCATAGATGTATTCGCCCACTTTCCTTGCAAGTGACTTAATCATCGAGTAGTAACTGTCCGGCAAGTTGTGTATCTGAACACAGATCTCAATCGAGTCCAGCTTCACCTCAGATGGTTTAGTGTATCCATCATATTCAGCAAGAATCACATGTTCCCCTTGAAATTCCACGGCCCTCCTCCATGACCCGCTCCCAATCTTCTAAACAAGAAAATTGCAACATGTAAAGGTTGTCTTCCAGAGGCCTAATCTTCACCTCTTGCACAAGATCCTAGGCTGCACGCATGGTGCGGAAGAACAAGTACTGGCTATATGGTTTGTGGGTGTAAACCCTAGCTATTGCCATCCATCTTGTAGCCTCAGCCGTCGGAGTCCCTTCTTCCTCAAACACAACATCATCTAGATCTTCCTCTGTGATCCCTAGATTTCTCATCATCTCTTCCATCTCCTTCGATCCAGACCCCGACCCTGAGGTCGAAGCATCCATAGCTACAGAAACTGAGCCCGATGACTAGAACCATCGGGTGAGAGACCCTACTCAGAGCTACCCCTCTTTCCAGCCCTACTAGAGTGATAGCCTGGTCGGCAGCGGAGGAGGGACAGCGAGGGGATAACGATCTCAACTGCGGCACGAAGTCACCGAGAGGAGATGACGAGCCCTAATAAGAGGGGATAGAACTTCTACGTATAAATAAGCAAGGGTTGTTAGTGGCCCAGTATGCAAATGGGCCAGATTGGTAGACATCGCAAGGACTAGTATGGTAACTGAATGGATAAGGAGAGCAGCCGCTCTAACCATAAGGCCATCCAAACGCTCTTGTAAAGTTTCTTTGCTTTACTTTTTTATTTCATTCTTCAGTATGGTTTAGTTCTTTTCTTGTTTTTCCTTTTTTTCTCATCCTCTTTTGTTTTCTTTAATGTGCGGTTTTTAAAAAATTCATAATTCTTTTTACTAAATCGATGAACTTTGTTTTCAATTTCAATGACATTTTTTCAAAATCGATGAAATTTTTCCAAATTCGGTGAACTTTTAAAAAAATCAAGGAACTTTTTTCAAATCTACTGAACTTTTTTCAAAATCGACGAATTTTTTTTCAGATGCGATGAACTTTTTCTAATTATGATGAACTTTTCACAAATTCGATGAACTTTTCTCATATTCGATGAACTTTTTCCAATTAAGATGAACTTTTCTCAAATTCAATGAACTATTTTCAGATTTGTGGCACCCCGGCTCAGAGAAACCGGAACACCCCGTATTCCAGCCCAGAGATCGAGAAGAAGTCTCTGGAATACGACACTACTTGACATAGAACAAATCAGGTCTTATTACAAGAATAAATACAAAGGTCTGATGTTACAAAGGTTCATATCAGCACGGCGACACTACGTCTGCGACACTACACTTGCTCTATGCTAGCAGCGGAACAAATCGTAGCAGCGGAAATCTTCTAGAAGCGGAACAACGACGAAGGTGGTGAACTCCACTCTGCTAGGACTCTGGCTGGGACATGATCTAGCTCGCACAAACGAAAACCACGACAAGCAATCAAGCAATCATGGCATCACCTGAAATCTGGCATGACACGCCAGGTCAGTACATTGAATGTACTTGCAAGCTCACGACAACCAAAAACATCAAGGCAAGACAACAACATAGCATTAAGCTGGTTAATTAAATTAACACCTACCATGATATAACAGCAACTCCTAAGCATAATATGAAACTACTACAATACTGATAAATCACCATCTCCGATCTCCATGACCATATCCCTCTTGGCTAACCGGCCAAGCAGTATACCATCTCGATCACCTCATGATCAAAACCCAACTGTAACCGTGATCCTTACGGCGATCACAACCCGACCAATACATGGCCCGTGATCCTTACAGCGATCACAATCCGACCAATGAACGGCCCGTGATCCTCACAGCGATCACAACCCGACCAATACTTGGCCAATCTGTACTGCTCCAAATATCCACATATCCATCACCTATAAGTCATTCCGTCATGTGAGTGTTGATCGAACGGTGTACCCTAGTATGAACCCATGCCCATGACCGAGGACGCGGCTATCGATAGATTAAACACACACTCTGCAGAGGTAGCGCACTGCACCCACACCATAGAACCCATGGCCTCGCACTCCCATTCGGGTGGACCAACGGCGTTCCGACAAAACCGATCTACTACCATGACACTCTCCCGGCCACTCCGACCAACTCCCCTCTGGGCTAAGTCATAGGTGGCCCCGTGTCTACCTCAAGACACCTCAAACCACCATCGTGGCCAAACATAAATGATCCCACACGGGGACATGAGCTCAAAACCAACTACGGGCACACAAGGCTTATGCCGTCCTACCTGATCAAGGTAGCGCCCGCACATAACCTTCCCTCGTCGGAGGCACCGGCAAGAGGCACGACAATAGACCCAGTTAGGACCGTCCCATACCGGCAAATGTGGTTACGCAGGAAAAGTTCGATTCGGCGGCACCTGACCAACTTACTGATGGAATTTATCAACAAAAATATAACCATGATAACTGATACTCTGACGTCAACCATCAAACTATAATCCAAGTCATAGCAATATCCAACAAATAATCCAAGCATAATATCATCATCTCAAAATACTCCGAGGATAGCATAACACTACTATCATGATGAATCTGACAACAGTAATACTACTACTCCAATATGCAAGAACAAGTTATCCAACTATGATCCACATGTAACCATCATCTCCGAAAATAATACTGCAAGCAACAGAACATCAACTAGCATCATGAAAATAATCATACTAGCCACTAATAATCCAAAGGTAGCATGATATCCAAAGTAATATTCCAAAAATATACTAACAGATATCATCATGAAACAATCATAATACCATCCACTAATACTCCAATGGCAACATGATACTCGTCAACTACACACCTAGTAATCCAAACAATAGCATGGCAACAACAAGATCAAAACAATACTCCGAGAAAATGCCATGCACAGAGTCATGTAGCTAAAACAATATTTTAAACAAGTTCAAATAAATTAAACCATGTCACTGCATTACAGTGATGCAAATGGAGGGTGTGGCTTGCCTGGGGTGGAAGAAATCACCGGGAAAAAGTGCAAGAAGCTCGTGGAAAGAATCGTCAGAAATCATTTTCTCTCGGAGGGGGCTGATCAAGGGCAGGGGCATAATCGTCATTTTCACCGTGTCAAACCATTGTGAAAATGAACCCAACAGAAAGGGCTCGACGAAACGAATAAGTGAGCGTTGGAATCACCTCATTTGGAGTTACGGATAAAAAGTTATGAGGGGTTGAAGTTCAGGGACTTTTCTACAAAAATAACATCACAACCAAGTCCCTGAGTGGATAAGGCAGAAACGGGTTTTCAGAAATACGCTTTCGTTGACTGTACATGTACTCACCAAAAATACGCTTCCACTTGCCACGTCAGCAGGGATGGGGCCGGCCGGCTGGGTCGCTGACGTGCGGGTCCCACGGGCTGTGGGGCCCGGCACTTATCCAGCTGGGAAGGCTGGGTCAATGCCCACCCACCGACGGGTGGGGCCACGGGGCCCACGCGCTAGGTCAACACCCTCCTCCCGCTCCTCCTTCTTCCCCCGACGCGGGCTGAACAGAGGCGAGGCTCAGGCGCTGCCGTCGCCGGCCCCGGCGACTCCGGCCACCTCCGGCCAAACGGAGGCCACCGACGGGCTCGGGAGGACCGGTCGCACCCGTCCCCAGGGTCAGCCTTCACCGGGGAGGGGCGGATCGATCGCGAGGAAAGGGGAACAGAGGCGGCTCCGGCGGTGGCGATCTTCAGGGACGACGACATCAGAGGCTCCGACGACGGGCTGAGAGGGCAGGGAGGTCCACTGGGGACTAGGTGGGTCTCTAGTGGTGGAGGAAGGGAGGGAGTGGCTCGCCATTGCCGGAATCGTGGAGGACAGAGACGGCGGCCATGGCGGCCAAACACGGAGAGGAGAGCTCCTGGAGCTTAGAGGAGCGGTTGGGCGGGGTCAGAGGAGTGCGGGGAGGCTGCTAGTGAGCTCGAAAGGCTCGGGGGAGGCCATTTATAGGTGGGACGAGGGAGGCCGAGCTGGCACCACCGCGAACGCATGTCCAGCGCCGCGGACGCGTGCCCACGCTCGCGAGCTTGGAGGTAGACGACGCAGGAGGCACAGGGAGAGTCTCACGGGGAGGAGAAGGCCAAGGTAGGGGCAGAGGAAGAGGTTGAGCACCATTAAAACATGTCGGAGCATTGTGCTCCCGTGGGTGTTCGGCAGCGAGCGTCGGTGAGGAAGCTGACGGAGGGGGGGAGGGGTCCAGAGTGAAGAGGGAGATGAGGCTGAGCTGTTTGACACTCGGGGACAAGCCAGAACCGGCCGGAGCGGCGTTGTTGTTACCAACAGTGGCGAGACCACCGTTTTGGCCGGCATATCTCGTGGTCACCACCGACAGCACGCTCTCTGGCTTCCAACTTAGTGCCAAACCTTGTCAGCAGGGGAGTCCTTCCAAGGCTGGTTTGAACTGGGGTGGTAAATTGGTTAAACAGGCTCTGGTTAAATGGTTAGTGATCTCTGAAGTTTACTGCAGTAAACTTTAGCAGCTCAATGTGATCAACAGGGGGCTGCTATGCGTCAAATGTTATGTCTGGGGTGTTTAGGCTAGGAAGGACTACAGTCCTGGGGAGTTTGGGAAGAAATGGACCAAGATAAATCATAGTTGCTTCACAACTGCATATTTGGTCCTAAAATGAAGATCATGATGGTGCACTCACATGGAGTGTCAACCTGAGCTCAAACTGGGCAAGGCTTGATCATTTGGTCATATGAAGATGCTCAAAAAGTCTCATACCATTTGGCAAAGCCAAACTGGTACTTGCTTCACAAACATCTCCTTTGGATAGAAACTTGGAATAATATTGGTGATCAAATGGATCAATTAAATTATGCCAAATTGGGTGGAGAGATGTTTTATGGGTATAAGAATGATCTGGTAATTTATCAGGATTTTTGAAGCAATATAAAATACACTTGCTTCACAACCTAAAAATATTGCCAAAATCAAAGATTTGCTCCTGTGCTCACATAGATAATTGGATGGGGCTGCAAATGGGTGGAGGGGGTTGATATGAGCACATTAAGGAGTGTGCAAAATTTCAACTCATTTGGGTACTCCTAGCTAGTACTTCCTTTACAAAGCCTTCTGTCTGATAGAAACTTTGAAAATTCCCTGAGGAAGATTGGCTAGGCAACTAAATTTCAACTTGTGCATGGGGCAATTATTTGGACATATAAACATGCCCAAAAAGGTTGGTAGGCACTAGGAGAAATATAAATGACACTTCCTTCACAAAGTGCCATTCAGGGCATAATAGAAAAAGGATTATTGGGGAATTATTTTTGAACTGGCCAAGGCAATGTATGGGCATATTTGATCTATATATGACCCAAAGGAATTATGAGAATAATTTGGGGATTTTTGGATGGACAGAAATATAGGTTGCTTCACAACCTAGGGCAGATAGGGTTATTCCTTTAATAAAAAGGAATATTCCCTAGAAAAGAATCTTAGGGTTTGGTCAACGAGTGAAGTGACATGATCTTGGCAAGGTTTTTAGAATAATGAGCCACTTGGGAGGAGGAATGAGGATGATTTCCCAGGTAGCAAGGCCACAGAACCACTCCAAAAAGAAAAACAGAGCAAAAATCAAATAAATCAGAAGAAAAAGAAAAGGGCCAAAATCCAGGCTGTTACAAACCTTCCCCCCTTAAAGAAATCTCGTCCTCGAGATTTGGTTGCTTAGGGAACAAGTATGACTTGAGGACACCATCTCCAACTTGGGTATCCTTTTTCCTATATATATTGTTCCCACAAGAATTTCAGATGATCAACTTACCTTACTCTGGGGTGGTTTGCTTCACCTTTCCCAAGTTCTGACAGGTCTTTGCTCATATATCAAATCTTTTTAATGATGTGAAAATTTTCTCATATCTCCGGTGGTATCCAATGGACCTGAGCATAAATTTTTCCTTTGGTCATGAAAACCTTTTTACTTCTGCCATGGGGTTGCTTCAAATAAATGCATGTCTTCTGCGTTCCATAAATGCTGAGAATTATCATGACCATCTTCTGAAGGGATCTGACTGCTCACAGGTGGCACTGATTTATCTTGATTTATGCCTTTGGCTCGAGCATGAGATATGTACCAAAGATTTCATTGCCTTCTGTCGTGAGCAATATATCGATGTATGGAGTTATAGCTGTGTCAAACCTTAATTATTTACATCTTGAGACTGGCCCGACAGGGGCTGACGGACAACTGATTTTCCTGACAGACTGACCATGTACTTGATTCCGTCGGTGAGTATACCGGGTCTGAGTTGATTGTTCGGCTTTTGATTTTTCTCATGTGATTGATATACCCATCTGTAGTAATAGGCTGTGATATGCTTTAACACTGCCGCTGAGGTCAGACTGTGGGGCTTGCAAAGAAATCTTGGTTCTGACTGAAAAGACTTGGATATTCCACGCTAACCGTGTCAAGCAAGTCAGCGGGATATGAAAATCCTTGTAAAAAGAGTAGGCCGCTGAGAGTATGACATTGTGGATCCATATGGGATTATGGCTTTCAACTGACTTGGGTATCCGGACCCTGATGGTCGTGCAAAAATCATCATGCTTTGCTGTCAGTCTCATCCTTTTTATGGTCCTGATTTTCTTGGTGAGGATACCTTACTAAAACAACTTGGCCACACCTGTCCTTAATTCTTTGTATGACCATGGATGCGATTAGTATTTTTGACATTATTCCTCCTTGTTTTCTGACCTAAGTCCGCACACATATGACATATACCTAGGGTTTGTAGCTGTACAGAGCTCATTGCTGAGGCCAATCATACAAGAAGGTGACAAGGTTTTATAATATCTCCTTGTCAATTGTGGGAATAATGATCTTGATGACCATTGTCAAGACTGTGGATTTTGTGATGTCATCTCCAAATATTATCGATCCTTGTAATTCATGACATGTATTTCTGCTCATCTTTGTTTTCCTTTGCCCGACTCGCGAGGTTGTGGGATCCTTACTTTTCTTTAGGTGTATCTACTGGATCACTGTCGCATCTCGCATGAGTGACTGATATGACTGGGGATACATGCTCACCATATATAAGAAGGATATGCCACCGATCACTCGATCCTTGCGGTAGGCATATGTTTTGACTGAATTTTACCTCTGACAAAATTATTGCAAGTCTGGCTCTTGAGTAGTACTGCCATACATTGGCAACTCTTCATATAATCTCTGAGGATGGTGCAATATTGCGGTACTGACGCGGACTGAGTGGCTTACGAGGGAAGCCATCCGAGTAGCTTGCTGAGGAGGACTTGTTAACTTCTGCTCAAATCTTTTGCATGGGTATCGTGCAGAAGAAGGCTCTATAGCTTACACATGAAGTTTGGTATGATTATTGTGCTGGAGAAGCCTGAGTTCCATACTTGAGAAGCTTCTCCTCAGGTTTGCTTGTTGAGAAAATTTCATTTTTGTCTGTCAGAAGCTTTTACTGAGGTGTCTTGCTGTGAAAGACCGGGTATCGTGGATCGGAAATTGTTCACATATCATAAGGAGAAAAGTTGAGGAGCCTTACATCATGAATTCTTCCGATAGCGTGTGGAAGAATACTGGGTTTCCTATATTCAAAACTTCATACTGATATGCAGACTAAAATCCATACACATGCCCATAATATTCTGAGGCTGATTATTTGCATGAGAAAAATGGTTCGACTATCTTCCTTGAGCATATCATATTCTGACTTTATTTCGGATGATAACATATTTCAAGCATCATGCATTGCTGAGCCAAAATTTTGTATATGATCCATACCTCTGTCTGAAAATATATCGTTGGTCTTGCAACTGACTTGTCTTTCTGTTGGCTGGATCATAACTGATGTGAGTGTAAGTGCATCTAGTGCCACCCCTAGTTGGTTTTGGAGTATTGGCGACAAAGTTGGTTGAGGGACTAATACGTTTGTGAGAATTGCAGGATAACACAGGAAGTGTCCCTCATTGATTCGGTTTACCTACCGGAGATGACCCCTAAAAATGTATGAAGAGATTGAAGACAATGGTGGTGTGTGAAAATATTCACACTGAAGTCTATGACATGAGAAGACATTGAGTGAAGACTATGGAGCGCAAAGACTGAGTTGTTTCGTTGTTTCCTTTTCTTCTTTGTTGAGTCATAGGAACCACCATACTGTTAAGTGGGGTCCAAGTGAACTAAGTCAGAGTGACTGAAGTGATGCTCAACCCAAATCCTATGTCTTCGAGCGAAGACAATGAGAGCAAATCTTATCCAGAGCTGGATGAGTCAGCTTTGCTTGTAGCCCAAGTAAAGTTGTCGTGTGTGTTTGAAATCTGACCGTTGGAACACGTGTCAGTTCCTTAGTGACCCGGGGTCATTTCGGACATATCAGGTCGGGTTGCCTTGTGGCTATAAATAGCAACCCCCTACACTATAAATTGGTGGCTGCTCAGAGTTAGTTTACGACTTTTGTTGTTTTGAGAGCAACCCACCTCGAAGCCTTTGAGAGAGAAATCCTTGCGAGGACAAAGCCCAAACACCCAGAGCCAAAGAGTGTTAGGCATCACTGAAGTCTTTCTGTCTGTGTGACCTGAAGACTTATTACACTTGAGGACTGTGTATCCTCCAGCCGGTTAGGCGTCGTGTTCTGAGCATCCAAGAGTCATTGTGGATTGCCGGTGAACGAAGTCTGTGAAGGTTCGGAAGTCTACCTTGAAGACTTAACAGAGTGATTGGGCGAGGACTGTGTGTCCTTAGCTCAAGGGGAATAAGGTGAAGACGCGGTCTTCTGAGTTGAATCTCAGCCTCCCTAACCATATGTACAGTTGTCACAGCAACTGGAACTGGTCCAACAAATATTGTGTCTTCAACAAGTGACTGGTTCTATCCCTTCCCTCCTTTACTTTGAGTTTGTCTTCGTGAAGTCATTGCCTATCTGTCTTATCTGTTTGACTTCATTGCTTGACTACTATTGTTGATTGGCTTCATACTATCTTCCATCATGATCCTTACTACCTAGCTGCTATTAGTCTTCGTACGTTAACACTATTGCATACTTGACTATGGCTTGCTTGTTGTAGTTTATCTTCCGCTGTATATCAATTAGGTCATTTCTATTGTTTGTCTTTGAAACTTCCATGTTTTGAAGACTTTGATAAAAATCGCCTATTCATCCCCCCCTCTAGTCGATAACTAGCACTTTCAATTGGTATCAAAGCAAGGTACTCCCTTGTTCTGTGTGATTCAGTTTAACCACCTGTAGTTTAGCTATGTCGACTACAGGATTGAGGAATGTATCTTGCCCCACCTTTGACGGTCGTGAATATCCTCGGTGGAAAGCCATGATGAAGAAGCGACTCATGGCTATGGACAGCGAACTGTGGACCGTCACTGAGATTGGTCTTACCGATCTATGCAAGATGGCGGAGGCTGATGACATTCGCAAGTACACTCTACTGAACCTCACAGCGAAGGATGTCATCTGCTCCTGCCTGTCCTGAAATCAGTTCAGGAACGTCATGCACCTCAATCACGCGAAGCTAATCTGGGACCGGCTTTCTGAGGTCTATGAAAGTCATCTTAATCGTCATCATCCTTGGCTTGATGACTACAAGGAGTCTCTTAAAGAGATGACCTTTCCACCTGAATTGTCTTCATCTTCACCATGCCTCATGGCAGGGGGTGCTAAGGTAACTGGATGCTACCTCTCTGAAACCAGTGATGATGAATCAGGTGATGAATTTGGCCCCAGCTATGTCAAACTTGCTTCCCTTGCCACTAAACAACAAAGAGCTTTGGAAAAGATTCAAAACATGCTTAGTAAGAGCGATGATATGTTGGGCGAAGAAATGGATTAGTCAAAAGCTTTGGCTGAGAGTCTTCAGAGACTTCTTTCCAAGTTTAACGCCCTTCAAGATCAACATAATGCTCTCTTGTCTGATCATGAGAAACTTTCTTCTGAATGTCTTCAAAGAGAGCAAGATCTTGAAAAGATGAGAGTGGATTATGAAGATCTTCTAAAGAAGCATGATTCATTACTTGCTCAACAAATCAGCGTTGCTCAGGATGAATTTGAACCACCATGTTTAAACTATATTGAGCGTGATAATGCTGCCTCTGTTGCTGAATGTTCCAATGCTGCTACTGTTGATTTGTCTTCAACTACTGATGTGGAAACTAACCCCTCTACTGAGGATACCACTACTATTGCTGATGAAAATGCTAGGTTGAAGACATTGCTTGAAACAGGGATGTACAAAAGTCTGAAAGGGCATCAGACACTTTGCGATGTCCTCAAAAAGCAGATTCTGAACCAAACCCCTAGGAAAGAGGGTGTTGGGTTCGAGAGGAAAATGAATGTTGATGGCTCCTATTGGAAGCCTGAGCAGTATCCCAAAACCGCATGGGTTGCTGCAAAGGAACCTTCAGTGGATCCATCCACCTTATCTGGCTTTACCTGTGCTAATCCTATTATCATTGATGAATCCTTTGATGCAAACTATAAACTGTTCAAAAATCAGAATGGTGAAGTGTTTGCCAGGTATATTGGTACTAACTGCAGGAATGGACCGCCAATGAAGAAGATCTAGGTTCCCAAAAGCTGTCTTGAGAATCTTCCTGTGAATGTTGTCATGACACCTCTAGGGAAGAAGACAAACCCCAGACCAAAGGCGTCACATGGTCCAACGGCTTCATACGGAAACAGGACTCACCTGAGTCACCCTAACGCCAATGTTTTGCAGGGAAATCGTACTCAAACTTATGAATATGTGCACGTGTCTTCAAACCACCATGTTCATAGGACTAAGAACTTTTCTGCTTATTCATATGAGTATCATTCATCTCCTGCAAGGCTATTTGCTAGGGCTCCAAAGCCAAAATTCTCAGATGCTGCACTTAGACTCATTGCTTCTAAGCCACCTCTAAAGATGTGGGTGGTGAAGAAGAACTAACTCTCTTTTGCAGAACATGGTCTCCAGCCAGCAATCAAAGGCGTCCGATATTATTGCTGGGGACCTAAAACACAAAGGGACGCATGATAAAATGACTTACTATGTATTCCACATATGAATCGCTTACCTGTCATACTGTGTGCTAACTTTCATCTAAGCTGTGATAATCCAAGTGTGCGTCAAATGCTTATGCTTCACAACATACCTTGTGAAGCCTATCCTCCTAACTGCACTGTAGGGTATGACACCTCGTGCTTCAGAATGGATTATGGACAGCGGATGCACTAATCATATGACTGGTGATCGAAGTCTTCTCATGGACTCAACTTTACGTCCATCCGACAAGAGTCAAATCACATTTGCTGACACTGGTAAAGGCAAGGTATTGGGTCTAGGTAGAGTTGCAATCTCAAAGGATCAACACATGGATAAAGTGATGCTTGTTGAATCCCTAGGATTCAACTTAATGTCTGTCTCAATGCTTTGTGACTTAAACATGATTGTGATATTCGGAAAATATCGTTGCCTTGTACTAATGGAATCTGACAAGTCTCTAGTCTTTGAAGGGTATAGGAAAGGTGACCTATACATGGTAGATTTCTCAGCAGGTCCACAGCTTGATGTATGTCTTCTTGCAAAAGCTTCAGAATGTTGGCGCTGGCATCGGAGGCTGGGACATGCTGGCATGAGGAACTTACACACTCTCACCAAGAAGAAGCATGTCATAGGCATCGAAGGTGTCAAGTTCAAGAAAGATCATTTGTGTGGTGCTTGCGAAGCTGGGAAGATGACTAGGGCCAAGCACCCCTCGAAGACAATCATGACGACATCTCAACCCTTCGAGCTGTTGCACATGGACTTATTTGGCCCTACTCACTACTCTACCCTCACAATAACGGCGTGTCTCTATGGCTTCGTCATTGTTGATGACTACTCAAGATATACATGGGTGCACATAATTCTCTACAAGACTGAAGTACAAGATGTCTTCAGACGATTCGCCAATCGAGCAATGAACAATTATGGCGTCAAGATCAAGCATATCAGAAGTGATAACGGCACTGAATTCAAGAACACCGGGCTTGATCTTTATCTGGATACAATGGGAATCACTCATGAATTTTCTGCTCCATACACACCTCAGCAAAATGGCATTGTTGAGCGCAAGAACAGAACCCTCATTGAGATGGCTCGAACAATGCTCGATGAGTACAAGACACCAAGAAAGTTCTGGCCTGAAGCTATTGATACAGCTTGTCACATCATCAACCGTGTCTACATCCATAAGCTTCTGGGCAAAACATCCTATGAGCTCCTTACTGTCAGGAAGCCAAATGTCAGCTACTTCAGAGTTTTTGGTGCTAGGTGCTGGATCAAGGATCCCCATCACAAGTCAAAATTTGAACCCAAAGCTCACAAAGGCTTCATGCTCGGCTATGGAAAGGATTCGCACTCTTACAGAGTCTTCAACCTCTTCCACTACAAAATCGTTGAAACTGTGGACGTGCGATTTGATGAAACCAATGGTTCACAACGAGAGCTCTTGCCAAGCACATTAGATGAAGCTCCTTCCAGTGAATCTATCAAGCTGATGGGAACTGGTGAAATCATGCCCTCTGAAGCACAGCCTGAAGAGGAACTTATCATTTCAGCACCAAACCAACCTGAAGACAATGCTCAGACCGAAGACAATCCTTCCAATGATGACAATGATCAGCATGAGCAAGGTCTTCGTCCAGTTCATCCTCGTGTTGCAAATGAAGTACAAATTGAGAAGATAATTGATAGCATCAACGCACCTGGTCCGCTTACTCGCTCAAGAGCAACACAGTTAGCAAATTTCTGTGGGCATTTTTCATTTGTATCAATATCTGAACCCAGGAAAGTTGCTGAAGCCTTTATGGAACCTGAATGGATTCAAGCCATGCAAGAAGAACTTCAATAGTTCAAGCTGAATAATGTTTGGGAACTCGCCAAGCGCCCTGACCCTTGCAAGCATAACATTATTGGCACTAAATGGATATATCGGAACAAGCAAGATGAGCATGGTCAAGTCATCAGAAACAAAGCACGTCTAGTGGCACAAGGATATACTCAAGTTGAAGTAATTGACTTCGATGAAACATTTGCTCCTGTGGCTAGGCTTGAAGCTATTCGCATACTGCTAGCCTATGCTAATCACCACAACATCTTGCTATATCAAATGGATGTGAAAAGTGCTTTCCTCAATGGCAATATTGAAGAAGAAGTGTATGTTGCTCAACCACCTGGCTTTGAAGATCCAAAGCAACCTGATATGGTGTACAAACTAAACAAAGCACTGTATGGCCTCAAACAAGCTCCTCGCGCTTGGTATGATACAATCAAAGACTTCCTGAAGAGCAAATGCTTCAAATCAGGATCCCTCGATCCCACACTCTTCACGAAGACATATGATGGTGAACTGTTTGTATGCCAAATATATGTAGATGACATAATCTTCGGCTGCACCAATCAGAAGTATAGTGATGAGTTTGGATACATGATGCAAGAGCAATATCAGATGTCCATGATGGGTGAGCTGAAGTTCTTCCTTGGTCTTCAAATTCGTCAGCAAAGAAATGGCATCTTCATATCTCAAGAAAAATATCTCAAAGACTGTTTGAAGAAGTTCGGCATGCAAGATTGCAAAGGTTACACGATGCCAATGCCAGCCAAACATCATCTTGGTCCCGACGACAATGGTAAAGAGTTCGATCAAAAGGTATACCGCTCCATGATTGGTTCTTTACTTTACCTATGTGCATCTAGGCTAGATATTATGCTTAGTGTTTGCATGTGTGCTCGATTCCAAGCAGCACCAAAGGAATCGCATCACTTAGCTGTGAAGCGGATTCTTAGATATTTGGCTTACACCCCAACACTCGGATTATGGTATCCAAAGGGCTCAAGATTTGATCTGGTTGGATTCTCGGATGCTGATTATGCTGGTCACAAGGTCGATCGCAAGTCTACATCAGGCACATGTCACTTTCTGGGACAATCACTTGTCTGTTGGTCTTCAAAGAAGCAAAACTGTGTATCACTCTCAACTACTGAATCTGAATACATTGCTGCTGGATCTTGCTGTGCTCAGCTTCTATGGATGAAGCAAACTCTCAAGGACTATGGCATCAATCTGAAGCAAGTCCCTCTCTTCTGCGACAACGAAAGCGCCATCAAGATTGCCAACAATCCAATTCAGCACTCGAAGACAAAGCACATTGAAATTCGTCATCATTTTCTCCGAGATCATGTCATGAATAAAGATATTGACATCATTCACGTCAACACTGAAGAGCAACTAGCAGATATCTTCACGAAGCCCTTGGATGAGAAAAGGTTTTGCAAGTTACGGTGTGAGCTAAATATCTTGGAATCCTCAAATGTCCTGTGATCAGGCACACATCCTAACACTTATGCATGTTGATGACTTAGATGTGCAACACACGAAGTAAAGTATATCTTCAATCAATGAAGACTTACATTCTGAGTGTGAATACATTAACATGGAAATTGACTTTGGAGTGCCACGATAATTGTGCGCCGTGTCTGGGTCTAATACTTCCTATACGGTGGGTAACGCCACCACCAAATTTCTTGGTTTGAAGTGTTTCCCTCATGGCGTTATTGTTGAATATCTTCGCATATTGATTTGCCTTCAACTTTCAACTTATCTTCATGATTTACTTCACTATGTTGAGTTGATTGCTTTCTCATATGTATATATACTAGTATTCTGTCCTCTACAGCGTTCACTTATAGCTATGTCTTCATTGTTGAATCTTTTGAACTAAGTGAATGTGATCGGACCCTAATCTCTCTATGCTTACTATCTCAAACTCTATCTGTCCAAATCATATGCATTCTGCTGAAACTGTCGAATGTCTTCTCTGTATCCTTGTCAGCAGAAGACACAGAGACAAACATCAAGTCCTCTTTAAATGATTCATTTTTATTGTTGATATCCGGAGAAGCCGGAACAACCATCCGACCAACTTGGCGGACGTGGGAACGTGGGATAACTCTGAGTATGTTGCATGCTTGCCACGTGTCCCACGGATGTGAACAGACAGGGGCACCTGCGTAATTGCGTTATGCCACACACCTACTTATAAATATGTGCCCCCTGCGGTCAAGAAAACCTTCTTCCACCTCTCCACCTCGTCAAAACCCTAGCGCCACCGCTAGCTCTCGACGACACCGGCGACGAAGCGCTTAGCTGCCGCGACTTCTCCGACGCCGTCCTCACGCCGGCCGCGAGCATCGTCCTCTCCGCTGCCGTCGTAGGTGTCCTCCATCGCCTAGTTAGGGCACGGTGGATTGAACTGCTCGGTCTCCTATTCATCCCATCTAGCAGTTCTTCGTGTGGTAAATATAACTCTATTTTTACCAGCTTTTTGATCCTCAATGATTCACCCAATTTACCAAAATTGGTTTCTGTCTATACAAAGTTAGATCTATTCTGTCTGCATCTCATACTGCCTAGTATATTCACTTAAGCTTCACATCTAGTTAGATTCCTCACTTGTACTTATTCACGGATTCGTACAAATCTGGAACCGACTCTCAACATATAAGTGAATGTCTTCGCAACATGAGGTCAATGTCTTCAAACTGATTTATCTTCAAAATCTTCTGAGAATGCATATGACCTCTTCCCCTTCCCTCGCATCTCTAATGCTATCACAGGTACATGCCCGTGGGAGAATCCCTAGGTTCTCATAGTCTGCATTCGTTTGCAGAATTCTTACAGCAACACACTGAATCTCCCGAAGCCAGTTCCTGTCTGACCGGCAAGCGAAAGCCTTTGAAGCCTTTGAACATATTGAAACCATTCAGTTTGAAGTTCATGGCTACAGAGAAATCTGTAAGGAAGGGTGGCAGACAGCGTCGAGGGGGAACTTCAAAGGATCTGCCTGATGATCTTGCAGAAATCTACAAAACAGATCCTGAAGAGGATTATAATCAACGCAAGACTCGAATCCAATGGATTCGACGCTATTGGCTGAACAATGGTTCAAGTACAAATTCATGACCCAGGAGTACGCTAAGAAGAATGCTATCAAGAGTCCTTGGGGTAATATTCTCTATCGAGGCCTTCCCCCCAAGAACAAAGCTGAAGCCATTGCGCAAGAATTCTATCCTTGCATGGTCCGTGGACCACAGCCTGAAGAAGCCGACCCATCATCATAGCTCTGGTGTCGTGACGACAATCTCTTCAAGCGCAAATTCCAGTATGATAAGGCTTCAGCAAAGGAAAACAAGAAGTCATGGGGATTAGACTTCAATCCTGGTCCCTCTGCTCCCCGTGATGATGGCACACGTGAAGCTGAAGAAAATAGAATTGGCCCCTTTGCAAACCTTGATGGCCTCATCTCTTACATCTTGGTACAAGGTGCCAAAGTGGATCATTCTGACAATGATGCTGATTCTGATGAAGCCCCAGCTCCTCCTCCAAGGCCGCAGAAGCCAAAGAAGATTAAGGCTTCATCATCAGCTGCACCTCCAAAAGCTTCTCGTGTGAAGCCTCTGGCCACTGCACCTCCTGAAGACAGTGTGCAGTCTGAAGATCTTTCACGCATCTCCAAGAAGACGGAGAAGAAAAAGAAAATCATCAAGAGTACTGATCAGGCTTTGACTCCTGCTGCTATTCTGCGTGAAGAGCACATTGATCTGTCCAGCGATGACGATCTTGCAGATGATGCTCTTGAGCAACTGATCAAGAGCAAGGAAGAAGCAGAGATCTTCAACAACTTGCCTCTCTTTGACGTCGCAATCATCCATAACTTCATTGATGAGTGGTTTGACACACCAAATCTCAGCTTTGATGATCTGCAACTTCCAATTGGCCTCAGCGTCGCCTTCAATGGCGCCATTGCTTCTGAGCTAGCTATTGCTCAGCGCATCGTCGAACTGAAGCACAAGATTGACTATGAAAAGGCTCAGTTCAAGAAGCATGTGGCCACGCTCAACGTGCAAGATGTCAAGAACTTCAAGATCATGTTGCACGAGCTCAAAGAAGCCTTTCACAAGAAGCGTGAAGAAGCTCGAGGCTCCAGAGAGCGCATGAAAAATATGGCTGACAAGTGTGTGCTTGCCTACAATGAGGCTGAGAAGCGCAAGGATCTTGGTCGACCTGGCATCGACCCCAGGATGGCTGCAAAGAAGAAGAAATCAACTGTCCAATCTGCACCTTCAAGGCAAGATGAACCTCGCATTGTCTTCCCAAGCAGCATGACTGGCTCGAAGCCAAAAGTCACGTCAACCGCTTCAGAACAGAAGAAGACGAGGGCTATAGAGGCTGATGCCAGAAAACAGAAAACCTCAGAAGCCTCTGATGCTGCTCCCTCCAAGAAGAAGCGCAAGACCAAGAAAAATGGGGCTGCTCCCATAGAGCCCCTTGTTGTTGAACCCATCTCAGTGGTTCGTCCTGCATCTGCAACCCAAGAACTTTGAATGACTATTCATGAGCCTGCTTCCACAGAGGCTCCTGAAACTGAAGAGATTCCAGCAGTTGATCCCATCACTGCTGAAGACATTGGTCACCATGACAATGTTGAAGATGATGAAGTTCTTCCTCAAATTGAATACAATGTGGTATCATCGCCTATTCGTACGAACAGCGAAATCATCAGCATTGGTCGTCCTCTAACGCCAATTGCTCAGGATGCTTCATGGGCTGATCGCCCGCAACAACAAGACTCCCCCAGTACTCCCCAACAACAACAACCCACACCATCCGTGCAAGTTGAAGAGGATGAGGACCTGCCCACTCCATCTCCAAAGGCGTCGCCTGTACTCCAAAGGCTTCACAAAGGACCAAGGCCTCAAGCCCCTCTTCCGAGCATTCCAGAAGGAGAAGTGCACCATCAACCTGTTGCACGTCAAGTGTTTTCAGAAGCCACTCCTGTTGTAAATGTCTTTGAGTCTGAAGCACCAGCTGCTGAAGACAATCCGGCTACATCAGCCGATGACGAACATCAAGACGAACGTGTCCCTACTCCCCCCATTCCTGAAGAAACTGTTCATGAAGTGAACGTGTTTGTGCCTGACCCTCCAGCTCAGCAAGTGGAGGTTGAAAACCTTGAGGCTGCCACCACCAACACCAATGAAGCCACTGACATAGTCATGGCTGAAGCTAATGTGGAGCCTATCCCAAGCACTGTACCAGAAGTCAATGCTGAAACTGCTCCTGAAGCTTTTGTTGTGCAGCCCGAAGCCACTGTTGCTGCCACTGCTTCTGTTCCGCCACCAAGGCCCTATACTATCGAGCAAGCATACAACCATGGCGAGCTAATCACAGTAAGATGGCCCGTTCTGGTCCCTCTGCCTATTGTCTCTGGTCCTCAATTTGACTATCACATTGAGCATAGGCCTCAGGTCCAGAAGCCAAAGCCAAGACCGCCAAGGTTTCCAGGTACTGCCACATCTATCGGGTCTTTCAATGCAAATGGCTTCAAGAGCCACAACACATTCTTTGACAGCTCAAAGAACCCCTACACAAAGCCAAGAATATAATTAGATCGTTTCTGGAGTCATCAGCAGCGAAGCTATTACTCCTGTGTTCTGTATGATCAAGGGCGCATTTTCCCTCATATGCGCCTCGACACTGAAGCCATTGCTGGACTGCGATGCTTAGAAGAAGCACTTGACTGCTTTCGTGATGCTGGTCTGCTCAGCTTTGTCACAGACAAAGAACATTGGAATGAAGAGCTATTGCTTCAATTCTATGCTACGCTCCATATTCCGGTTATAACAGAGATACGAAGACATGGGTTCTCGAGTGGATGACAGGAAATGTTCATCATGAAGCCAAAGCTCTTGACATCATTGAGCTTACAGGCCTATCCACTCCCGGAGAGCTATATGAACCTGGTTGTCAAAACCACCGCAATGCCCTGGAGAGCATCTTCCATAAGCCTGAACCCAATATGAGCCAGATGTTGAGCATGATGAAGCCTTTGCCACATGATGCTGAATATCCAAAGGAGTTCTTTGTTGATGACCTTGAGTATCTGCCGTGCACTATATATCATATCATCAGGCGGACTCTATGGCCGATCAAAGGACATTCATCAGCTGCAAAACTTGAAGGAGCCATAAAAACATTGGTCTTTTACATCCTCAATGGCATCAGCTTCAATGCGCAAGATTTCTTCATCAGGCAACTGGCTGCATCTGGATCTGACCTTTTCGGACTGAAGTTCTATGCTCCATGGGTCATGCGCCTCATCAAGAAACACTCTGCTGTCAACTATCAACCATCTGCTCGCAATCATGTGATCTTCCTACCAGAGGTTGATATGTCAGTTGAAGCCATATACCCTGAACCTGCCAAGAAGCCTCTTTGTCTTCAAAATGCTGAACATCAAAGCTTCACTCAGCGTATGGAAGGAGTCCAAGCTGTCATGCTTGTCTATCCGATGGCTGGAAACACTCGTCTGCCTCATCATGCGCCAACCGAAGCTACTGAGAGCACAATTGCTCAAAGGCCAAATAAGCGCTCTCGGGTCCTCAATGACCGAGAACTTCTTGTGGCTCTGCATCAGAAACAGGATAAGCATAATTTTTGGCTCAAGCGTCAGATGCAAAGTCTCTTGGTGGATGTAAATCGCATTCGCAATCTTGCCACCAAGAATGCATTTGTCACTCACGAAACTTGTCGGTGATCATGGAAGAGTTTGAACCTGCTCAGTGTTGAAGCTGATCTTCAAGATGATGGCTTCACTGAAAGATTCAAGTTTGACTCCACTCCTCCATGGAATGTTGTCCTACGAAGAACTCCATCTCTTGAAGACTCTGACTATTCTTCCTCCGCGGCAACTGTAAATGCCAATGTGATCGATGATGAAGATGATGCAACTTCACCGCCCCCTACTTCTACACGCATCGACACTGCACCAAGTTCGTCAGCACCGCCAACCAACAACGAATACCCTGCTGCTTCACCTACTCCTCAAGAAGACGAGTAGATGCTCTATGTCTTCAAACCTTTTTGGTCATTACTGACAAAAGGGGGAGAAGCATATGAGTTGATAGTCTTCAAGCGGGTTCATAAGGGCGGTTGCTTTATATTTTTGCCTAGTGCTTACAACTCTTGCTTTTGATACACTTTGTTCTTTGAGTTGTAACACTTAAACTTGATGGTCGTCTGCTACTTATTTGCGTTTCCACGTGCGATGATAACTTCCGCACTTAGATCATTCTGCAGACGTCCATTTTTCATTATGCATGTCATTCTCTTAGCTATATCATTTCATGCATGATGAATTATCTTCATAAGTTGAAGAGGATCTCCACAAGTACAACCTGCCATGTGCATTTGCATTCCAAAAGGAAATTATTTATATGCACATCTTCAGGGGGAGCCCTTGCCACGTATGAAGACAATGTGCTATCCTTTACAATTTCACATACTTCTTTCTGTTGAAAACTTCAACCAGTTTGTCATCAATCACCAAAAAGGGGGAGATTGTAAGTGCATCTAGTGCCACTCCTAGTTGGTTTTGGAGTATTGACGACAAAGTTGGTTGAGGGACTAATGCGTTTGTGAGGATTGCAGGATAACGCAGGAAGTGTCCCTCATTGATTCAGTTTACCTACCGAAGATGACCCCTAAAAATGTATGAAGACACTGAAGACAATGGTGGTGTGTGAAGATATTCACACTAAAGTCTATGACATGAGAAGACATTGAGTGAAGACTATGGAGCGCGAAGACTGAGTTGTTTCGTTGTTTCCTTTTCTTCTTTGTTGAGTCATAGGAACCACCGTACTGTTAAGTGGGGTCCAAGTGAACTAAGTCAGAGTGACTGAAGTGATGCTCAACCCAAATCCTATGTCTTCGAGTGAAGACAATGAGAGCAAATCTTATCCAGAGCTGGATGAGTCAGCTTTGCTTGTAGCCCAAGTAAAGTTGTTGTGTGTGTTTGAAATCTGACCGTTGGAACACGTGTCAGTTCCTTAGTGACCCAGGGTCATTTCGGACATATCAGGTCGGGTTGCCTTGTGGCTATAAATAGCCCACCCCCTACACCATAAATTGGTGGCTGCTCAGAGTTAGTTTACGGCTTTTGTCGTTTTGAGAGCAACCCACCTCGAAGCCTTTGAGAGAGAAATCCTTGCGAGGACAAAGCCCAAACACCCAGAGCCAAAGAGTCTTAGGCATCACTGAAGTCTTTCTGTCTGTGTGACCTGAAGACTTATTACACTTGAGGACTGTGTATCCTCCAGCCGGTTAGGTGTCGCGTTCTGAGCATCCAAGAGTCATTGTGGATTTCCGGTGAACAAAGTCTGTGAAGGTTCGGAAGTCTACCTTGAAGACTTACCAGAGTGATTGGGCGAGGACTGTGTGTCCTTAGCTCAAGGGGAATAAGGTGAAGACGCGGTCTTCTGAGTTGAATCTCAGCCTCCCTAACCAGACGTACAGTTGTCACAGCAACTGGAACTGGTCCAACAAATCTTGTGTCTTCAACAAGTGACTGGTTCTATCCCTTCCCTCCTTTACTTTGAGTTTGTCTTCATGAAGTCATTTCCTATCTGTCTTATCTGTTTGACTTCATTGCTTGACTACTATTGTTGATTGGCTTCATACTATCTTCCATCCTGATCCTTACTACCTAGCTGCTATTAGTCTTCGTACGTTAACACTATTGCATGCTTGACTATGGCTTGCTTGTTGTAGTTTATCTTCCGCTGCATATCAATTAGGTCATTTCTATTATTTGTCTTCGAAACTTCCATGTTTTGAAGACTTTGATAAAAATCGCCTATTCACCCCCCCCCCCCTCTAGTCGATAACTAGCACTTCCAGTGAGGATTTTGCACTGACGGGGACTCGATGCTAATAATCAATCCAACACACCATTGGTATTCTAAACAGATATTAATGCTATAATGCAGTTGACTGGGTAGACCAAAATGTTTAGCTGAGCTTCTTCCAAATATTTGAAATCCTTATTGCTTCTTCGAGTCCGGTGTTAGTGGATGAGCAATTCTTAGGGTAAAATAATGTAACACCGGGGCCCAAAAAGAAAGAAGCAAAAGAAAAATCAACTAAACAAAAGCACACAACAACAATCAATTGACACACAATCAATGTCACATGTTACTGCTAGTCACACAATATGCATGCCTACTTAAGCACACAAATTTCAAGGGATCTCCGGTTCTACGATCTAGCATGTTGTGACGATGTGCACGAGGACGAATAAATGTGTGGAAGAGTTGGTGTAAACAGTGCTACACCAAGTGCTAGCTTAGTCAGATAGCAACCTGGACTAGCTCGGAGGTGAGGACGTACTCGGTAATCATGCAGTGGGACACGAAGGTCGCAACCACATTATTATCAGGCGGATGGAAAAAGATCTGTACTCGTCCAAGAAATAGGATAGCGGGGGAAAGTTGAGGCTGCTGACATTGCCCTTTCTTGGTAACTAAGATCATTAAGGGTTGCCAACACGACAAAATAAAAGAACGATCCGGGATAGAAGCATGTCCATCACCGAAACGATAGACGGGGCGGAAAGAAAGACATTTGTGCGATACCTGAGCACCATTTTTGCAAACAGTGTCGGGATCACCTGGCATCGCTCTGTTGGGACAGAGATGACACCAAACACCAAAAGAAAAAGGAACTGGAGAAATGCAAAGGTTGAGCTGTAGTAGATCTGACCCGATGCCAGCTACACTTACCAGATAAACCATTGTCACAAATACTAAGGCTATATGCATGCTATGCAACAAACAAATGCAACAACCAAATGCAGCAAACAAGCCAGACTCTATACTACCGATTTCTACCGGTTTCTACCACTCGCGCTGACAAGGGCGTCCTACAGCCAGACCTACTCTGATACCAAGCCTGTGGAACCCTGGCTCAGAGAAACCGGAACACCCATATTCCAGCCCAGAGATCGAGGAGAAGTCTCTGGAATACGGCACGGCTTGACATAGAACAAATCAGCTCTTATTACAAGAATAAATACAAAGGTCTGATGTTACAAAAGTTCACATCAGCACGGCGACACTATGCCTGTGACACTACACTTGCTCTATGCTAGCAGCGGAACAAATCATAGCAGCGGAAATCTTCTAGCAGCGGAACAATGACGAAGGTGGTGAACTCCATTCCGCAGGGACTCTGGCTGGGACACGATCTAGCTCGCACGAACGGAAACCATGACAAGCAATCACGACATCACCTGAAATCTAGCATGACATGCCAGGTTAGTACATTGAATGTACTTGCAAGCTCACAACAACCAAAAACATCAAGGAAAGACAACAACATAGCATTAAGCAGGTTAATTAAATTAATAGCTACCATGATATAACAGCAGTTCCTAAGCATAATATGAACCTACTACAATACTGATAAATCACCATCTCCGAGATCTCCATAACCATATCCCCCTTGGCTAACCGGCCAAGCAGTATACTATCTCGATCACCTCGTGATCAAAACCCAACTGTAACCGTGATCCTTACGGCGATCACAACCCGACCAATACATGGCATGTGATCCTTACGGCGATCACAACCCGACCAATGAACGGCTCGTGATCCTTACGGCGATCACAACCCGACCAATACTTGGCCAATTTGTACTGCTCCAAATATCCACATATCCATCACCTATAAGTTATTCCGTCATGTGAGCGTTGATCGAACAGTGTACCCTAGTACAAACCCATGCCCATGACCAAGGACGCGGCTATAGATAGATTAAACACACACTCTGCAGAGGTAGCGCACTGCACCCACACCACAGAACCCATGGCCTCGCACTCCCATTCGGGTGGACCAATGGCGTTCCGTCAAAACCGGTCTACTGCCATGACACTCTCCGGCCACTCCGACCAACTCCCCTCTGGGCTAAGTCATAGGTGGCCCCGTGTCTACCTCAAGACACCTCAAACCACCGTTGTGGCCAAACATAAATGATCCCACATGGGGACATGAGCCCAAAACCAACTACGGGCACACAAGGCTTATGCCGTCCTACCTCATCGGGGTAGCCCCCGCGCATAACCTTCCCTCGTTGGAGGCACCAGCGAGAGGCATGACAATAGACCCAGTTAGGACCGTCCCATACCGGCAAATGTGGTTGCACTGGAAAAGTTCGATTCGGTGGCACCTAACCAACTTACTGACGGAATTTATCCCCAAAAATATAACCATGATAACTGATACTCTAGTGTCAACCATAAACTATAATCCAAGTCATAGCAATATCCAACAAATAATCCAAGCATAATATCATCATCTCAAAATACTCCGAGGATAGCATAACACTACTATCATGATGAATCTAACAACAGTAATACTACTACTCCAATATGCAAGAACAAGTTATCCAACTATGATCCACATGTAACCATCATCTCCGAAAATAATACTCCAAGCAACAGAACATCAACTAGCATCATGAAAATAATCATACTAACCACTAATAATCCAAAGGTAGCATGATATCCAAAGTAATATTCCAAAAATATACTAACAGATATCATCATGAAATAATCATAATACATGCACTAATACTCCAATGGCAACATGATACTCGTCAACTACACACATAACTCCTAGTAATCCAAATAATAGCATGGCAACAACAAGATCAAAACAATACTCCGAGAAAATGCCATGCACAGAGTCATGTAGCTAAAACAATATTTTAAACAAGTTCAAATAAATTAAACCATGTCACTGCATTACAGTGATGCAAATGGAGGGTGTGGCTTGCCTGGGGTGGAAGAAATCACCGGAAGAAAGTGCAAGAAGCTCGCAGAAAGAATCGCCGGAAATTGTTTTCTCTCGGAGGGGGATGATTAAGGGCAGGGGAATAATGGTCATTTTCATAGTGTCAAACCATAGTAAAAATGAAACCAACAGAAAGGGCTCGACGAAATGAAGAAGTGAGCGCTGGAATCACCTCATTTGTAGTTACGGATAAAAAGTTATGAGGGGTTGAAGTTGAGGGACTTTTCTGCAAAAATAACATCACAACCAAGTCCCTGAGTGGATAAGGCAGAAACGGGGTTTCAGAAATACGCTTTCGGTCAGTGTACACGTACTCACCAAAAATACGCTTCCACTTGCTACGTCAGCAGGGATGGGCCCGGCCGGCTGGGTTACTGACGTGCGGGTCCCACAGGTTATGGGGCCCGGCACTTATCCAGCTGGGCAGGCTTGGTCGACGCCCACCCGCCGATAGGTGGGGCCACGGGGCCCACGCGCTAGGTCAACGCCCTGCTCCCGCTCCTCCTTCTTCTTCCCCCGACGCGGGCTGAACAGAGGCGAGCCTCAGGCGCTGCCGGCGCCGGCCCCGGCGACTCCGTCCATCTCCGGCCAAACGGAGGCCACCGGCGGGCTCGGGAGGACCAGTTGCACCAGTCCCCAGGGTCAGCTAGCACCGGGGAGGGGCAGAACGACCGCGAGGAGAGGGGAACAGAGGCGGCTCCGGCGGCGGCGATCTTCGGGGACGACGACATCAGAGGCTCCGGCGACCGGTTGAGAGGGCAGGGAGGTCCGTGGGGGACTAGATTGGTCTCTGGTGGTGGAGGAAGGGAGGGAGCGGCTCGCCATTGCCAGAATCGTGGAGGACAGAGACGGCGGCCAGGGCGGCCAAACGCGGAGAGGAGAGCTCCTGGAGCTTAGAGGAGAGGTTGTGCGGGCTCAAAGGAGTGCGGGGAGGCTGCTGGTGAGCTCGAAAGGCTCGGGGGAGGCCATTTATAGGCGGGGCGAGGGAGGCCAAGCTGGCACCGCTGCGGACGCGTGTCCACGCTCGCGAGCTTGGAGGTAGACGACGCAGGAGGCACAGGAAGAGTCTCACGGGGAGGAGAAGACCAAGGGAGGGGCAGAGGAAGAGGCTGAGCGCCATTAAAACATGTCGGAGCACTGTGCTCCCGTGGGCGTTCGGCGGCGAGCGCCGGTGAGGAAGCTGACGGAGGGGGAGAGGGGTCCAAAGTGAAGAGGGAGATGAGGCTGAGCTGCTTGACACTCGGGGACAAGCCAGAACCGGCCGGAGCGGCGTTGCTGTTGCACCAACAGTGGCGAGACCACCGTTTTGGCCGGCATATCCCGTGGTCACCACCGACAACACGCGCTCTGGCTTCCAACTTAGTGCCAAACCTTGTCAACGAGGGAGTCCTTCCAAGGCTGGTTTGAAATGGTGTGGTAGATTGGTTAAACAGGCTCTGGTTAAATGGTTAGTGAGTTCTGAAGTTTACTGCAGTAAACTTTAGCAGCTCAATGTGATCAACAGGGGGATGCTATGCGTCAACTGTTATGTCTGGGGTGTTTAGGCTAGGAAGTACTACAGTCCTGGTGAGTTTGAGAAGAAATGGACCAAGATAAATCATAGTTGCTTCACAACTGCATATTTGGTCCTGAAATGAAGATCAGGATGGTGCACTCACATGGAGTGTCAACTTGAGCTCAAACTGGGCAAGTCTTGATCATTTGGTCATATGAAGATGCTCAAAAAGTCTCATACCATTTGGCAAAGCCAAACTGGTACTTGCTTCACAAACATCTCCTCTGGACAGAAACTTGGAATAATATTGGTGATCAAATGAATCAATTAAATTATGCAAAATTGGGTGGAGAGATGTTTTATGGGTATAAGAATGATCTGGTAATTTATCAGGATTTTTGAAGCAATATAAAATACACTTGCTTCACAACCTGAAAATATTGCCAAAATCAAAGATTTGCTGCTATGCGCACATATATAATTTGATGGGGTTGCAAATGGGTGGAGGGGGTTAATATTAGAACATTAAGGAGTGTGCAAAAGTTTAACTCATTTGGGTACTCCTAGCTAGTACTTCCTTTACAAAGCCTTCTGTCTGACAGAAACTTTGAAAATTCCCTGAGGAAGATTGGCTAGGCAAATAAATTTGAACTTGTGCATGGGGAAATTATCTGGACATATAAACATGCCCAAAAAGTTTGGGATGCACTAGGAGAAATATAAATGACACTTCCTTCACATAGTGCCATTCAGGACAGAATAGAAAAAGGATTATTGGGGAATAATTTTTGAACTGGCCAAGGCAATGTTGGGCATATTTGAGCTATATATGACCCAAAGGAATTATGAGAATAATTTGGAGATTTTTGGATGGACAGAAATATAGGTTGCTTCACAACCTAGGGCAGATAGGGTTATTCCTTTAATAAAAAGGAATATTCCCTAGAAAAGAATCTTAGGGTTTGGTCAAGGAGTGAAGTGACATGATCTTGGCAAGGTTTTGAGAATGATGAGCCACTTGGGAGGAGGAATGAGGATGATTTCCTTGGTAGCAACACCACAGAACGACTCCAAAAAGAAAAACAGAGCAAACACCAAATAAATCAGAAGAAAAAGAAAAGGGCCAAAATCCAGGCTGTTACAAGATTCAATGAACTTTTTCCAATTAAGATAAACTTTTCTCGATGATTTTTTCCAGATTCGATGAACCTTTTCCAATTAAGATGAACTTTTCTCAAATTCATTTTTTTTCTTTTCAAAATCTGTGAAGAATTTTCAAATTTTATGAACTTTTCTGAAAAAATCAATGAACTTTTTTTCAAAAATCAATGAACTTTTTTCAGGTTTGTGAACTTTTCTTCCAAAATAAAGAAATAGCGATGCTGCCTTGTTATAATGCATTTGCATCTGTTACTAATCGCAAACATGCAGTAGCTCGTGTGGCTGGTGGCGTCTGTACGTTAACTCGTTGTGGTGAGTTCGAAACCTGTAGAGAGCATTATTTTTTGCGTTTTTTTGCGAGCTTTTTATGCATTCGCTGGTCTGCGCGTCTCGTGGGCCGACCCAGCACGGGGTGCTGCAGGCACGAGGAGCGCGAACGGGCGCCTGCAGCACCATATAGGAGCTCCCATCCCCAGTAGCATCGAACCCTTTCACACACGACCGACCCAAGCGGATACCACCATGGCACCGCTGCTTCTGCCGCAGGCAGCCATGCTGGAGGCCTGGAGCAGCGGTCGCGGGCGATGCCAGTCCGCTCTCCGGTCTGAGAGCCGCCAAGGTCGCGTTGGGAGGAGAAGCATCGCGTCGGGCCGGGTACCACACCATCGGATGAGGTCCGCCACTCACCGGGCCACGCACAGCGGGCTGAACCAAAGAGAGACCTCGCCCGGGATGCACATCGTGCCTCTACAGAGAGAGCGCAGACATGAGTAGTCGTGCACCATGGGGTAACCCACGCTGTAGCCGAGATCGAGGGCGCATCAATGAGCATACGCCCGAGGGGGCCGTGGTAGAGTAAATAGCACTGGCGGTCGAAGAACTTGCATTGCGGGTGCACTTAAGTAACACAACTTGCAAACCAGAAAAACCCCGTCACATAACTTGCATTGCGGGTGCAATCAAGTCACACATGCCGGCTGAACCGCGCCAACGCTCGGTTTTCTTCGATTTGAGGTCACGCGCGGCGCATGTGACGGCTGTGGACGGCCGCTTTTTTGCAGATAGCCCCTTGAACTCTTACGCAATGCCTCATTGAAACACTCCTCTTTTATCTGTTTGTTGCCAATGGGAGAGGAGACAGGCGGCGCTGTGGCGTCATGGAGGTCATCGGCAGCCTGGCCGCCGGACCAGATGATGTTCCATCCGACGGTGGAGTCGCCGGTTCTTCGCACTGAATGGCATGGGGGTCCGACGTACGGTGAGTTTCCCCCTCCCCCTATCCCATCCCCCAATTTTAGTTAGGGTTTTCTCCTTCTTGCAGTAGATGAAATATTGGTGGTGCATCTAATTAGTTTTAGGACTGACATGTGCAGTACTAGGTACTTTACATGGTTGGAACCTGTTTTTGTATTTCGGGCTGCCTGCTAGGGTTAGTTCATATTGCCTCCACTCGCAATCGGTCCACTTTGCAATTGTAGGGTTTGATTCGGTGAAATTCACTGTGGAGGTGCATCATGGTGGGTTTTTTGTGGGAAAAGGAGTGAATCTGACATATTTGGATGAGAAGATTACATGGTTTGATAACCTGGAATGGAATACACTGTGTACTGATGTGATCTACTATATGCTAGCACAACTTAAAGCTTGACAAGGACCTGTGAAAATGCTGATATCTCGAATCCCTATCTTATTAAAATGGGGTAGCTTATCCTGATGAGGAGAAAATTATGCTATGGTGCCCACCTGGTAAAACTCTTGCAGATGTGGTGGAAATTAACTTCTAAAATGACTGTTTCAAGATGGAAAGAGCAGCTGTTTTCTCCAAGGTACTGGTTCTATTTGTTAAACATATCAGAAAAGAGAAGCAAGATGAGGAAGATGACATTGCAATTAAAGGTTCCCTTGCACTACCTAAAGTTATAATGAGCCCTCTTATCAAGGAGAAGATTAGGAATATGAAACCAGAGAGAGTTGCAGGTAGTTCAGACAATGCAGCTACTGTAGAGCAACAGGCAGATGAAGCTGGTTCAGAGGACCCAGAAAAATCAAATGTATCAGAAGTTTTAGAAGTTTCAGAAGAAGAGTATGATTGTGATTCAGACATTGATCCTACTTGGTACGACAGTGATTATGGAATGGAGGAGGAGGAGGATAAGGATTATGATAAGAATGTACATGATGTTGTGCATGATGCTATGGTTGAGATGGGCAGAAAACATAGGAGCTGAATATAGGCATGTTCCTGGGACATATGATGTTCATGAGGATGATCTGCAACTGCCAGAAGAGGATGACTAGGAGAAAAGACATAAAAGTGACTCTGATGATGAGGAGTACAAGGCTAAGAAAAAGAAGGAGAAACCTATATATAGGTTTAAAACATTTAACCCTGTTGTTGACATGGAAAACCGTCAATTCAAGCTAGGAATGGTATTTGATTCAGTGGAGGTAGTTAGGAAAGTTGTAGCACAATATGCAGTAAAGAACAGGGTGCAAATTAAGAAGAAAAGAAATAACAAGCAAAGGTTTGAGGCTGTGTGTTCAGAGAGTTGCCCTTGGAAGCTTGTGGCTGTCAATGACAATAGGACACAGTCTTTCCTTGTAAAGACTTTTGTATGAGAGCACACATGTGAAAAAGTTTGGGATGTAAAGGAACTACCAGCCCCTTTTCTTGCCAATAAATATGTAGAGAAGTTCAGAGACAATGACAAGATGTCATTATCTACATTTTCAAGAAAAGTTAGGAAGAAATTCAACATGGAAGTAAGCAGGCACAAGCTAGGGAGAGCTAGGAAAGCAGCATTGGAAATTGTGCATGGGGATGAGGTGAAGCAGTACTCATTGCTTTGGAGATATGCAGAGGAACTAAGACAAAACAATCCAGGGTCATCTTTCTATCTGAACCTAGAGAATGGCCTATTAGTACATGCTACTTAAGTTTGGCAGCTTGTAAAATAGGTTGGCTAAAGGGTTGCAGGCCAATCATTTGTACCGATGGCACATTCATTAAGACAAAGTATGGTGGCCAATTACTCAATGCAGTTGGTATCGATGGCAATGACTCAATTTATCCTATTGCAATGGCAGTGGTGGAGACAGAATGTTATGCATCTTGGAACTGGTTCCTTTGCACACTGAAGCAAGACCTCAACATAATTAACACAAGCACAATCACTATCATGAGTGACAAACAGAAGGTAAATCATTGTTACTGTTTATATTCACATAAACTAGTGTTAATGTTCAGTTACTGTTTATATTCAGACAAACTAGTGTTAATGTTTAGTTACTGTTTATTATCAGACAAACTAGTGTTAATGTTCAGTTACTGTTTATATTCAGACAAACTAGTTTTAATGTTCAGCTACTGTTTATTATCAGAAAAATTAGTGCTAATGTTCAGTTACTGTTTATATTCAGACAAACTAGTGTTAATGTTCAGTTAATATTTATATTCAGAGAAACTAAGATATAATTTGTTTTCTCTATTACGGGCTAATCAAAGCTGTCAATAAGCAGTTTCGTGACTCTGAGCATAGGTTTTGTGTGAGACACTTATACCAAAATTTGCATTCAGTGCACAAAGGTGAGACAATAAGACAGCAAGTGTGGGCTTGTGCCAAATCCACTACACCAACCATGTTTGAACTAAACATGGAGAAACTAAAGCAAGATAACCCAAAATCTTATGCTTGGTTGGAAGATAAAGCACCAAATCAATGGTCAAGGGCTTTTTTCGTGATTTTCCTAAATGTGACATTCTATTGAACAACACATGTGAAGTTTTCTATTGCTATAACTGAATGTTGTTCTTACTGAAGTGCCTGTCTATAACAACAATAACTGGCTATTGTTCTTACTGAATTTCTAGGATGCACCTAATTCCAGATGAAAGTGCATTTGTTGCTGAGCACATGGCCAAAATTCCAGTTGCACAACCAGCACACACAGCACAAGGAGCAAGAGGAGCAAGAGGAAGAAGAGGTGGGCCAGCGGCAGTAGGAAGAGGACCAGCACATGAACATGAACCAGACCAACCAAGAAGAAGAGGAGGAAGAACAAATTCTAGAAGAACAAGGGGTGGTGTAACAAGAACAATGGGTCCTATAGGGAACAGGAAAACAAAAACTAGGGGAATGGCCTAGCTCTTATTTGGGGAAGGGATAAGTAGAACTGGACATGTGCAAGAGGAAGCCCAAGATGAGTTCCAAGTCACCCAAGAAGCACCAGAAGATGAGGATTGAGATGCCTTATGTTCTCCTGAAGTAGTAGTACTAAGTAGTATGAAGTGGCAACAAATTGAACTTCTGTAGTGGTATGTACTGGTCTTTTGGTGGTTACAAAACTGTGCTGAACTACTTATGTACTGGCAACAAATTATGGACCGATCTTTGCATATTTGCAATCAGACAAGTTCATTCAGGCTATCATATATGTAGAGCATACTTTTGCACACATGAAACAAAATCAGCAAATTCACATAAGCAACAACAGTTGTAACAAACTTACAACATCCAGGATTACAACATCGACAACATCCAGGATTACAACATCCAAACTGACAGTAACAAACTTACAACACGAGACGACAAGTTCACATTAAACTCTATTAATCATCGCTTAAGCTTTGCCATATTGTCCAGGGCCAGTGCCATCTATCTTGCCGCGCCAGGTGGTGAAAGTACGCTTCCGTGTAAGGTCTTCATCTTCATCGGGGAGGTTCTATAGCTAAGCCTTCAGTTAGCAATGGGCACTGTCGATGACCACTTTCACATGCATAATCACTGGAAAATCTACGGTCGCACGCTCTGTGGGAGAATTTGGAGCCGGCGGTGAATGTGCATTCTCGTCATCGGAGTCTGGCTTCCATGGCCCCATAGGAGGTGCAGGAACAGACACGGTGAGCACCTTTGGAACACCACAAGGATTGCACAGACACGCCGTGACTGGCAACACCCACTTGTCGGTGGCCGGGAGCATGTCGATAAGCTTGCCGTTGACACCGGCGAGCACCAGGTTGACGGTGTGTGGATCCCAAGCCTCTTCTGGGAGCCCCTCCAAACTCAGCATCGTCTTGTACTCGATCTTCCCTGGCTTGCCACGTGAGAAGATTGACCAGCGTTGAAAAGAAATTCTGCTGCCACAACAATGAAGCTGCTCCGACGCGTGCACCACACGAGTGCAATCATTCGGTGAGTCGAAGCGAATGAAAAAATGGAATGGTGGACATGTGACCTCCACCTTGGTTGTCGTTCGTCGGACAGCACAGTGAGACTCCATCGCTGCCGCTAGTGTCGTCGGCGTCACCATGCTCTGTGGCTGTCCAATGATGGTGGCATACAGGACACGGCCATAGAAATCTCGCTCGAGTGCCGCCATGCCAGCAGTGCGAGCAATGACAGCCCTACCGTGCTCCGGGCGCATCTCCGGCTTGCCCCGTTGCCATACCTCTTGAGGAAAGATACGAGAGTCCTGGATGCGAGGCCATGCCACGGCAGGCGCCGGAGACTTGCCATCGCCGACGCCGGCGATGGTGCGGCTAGCCAGTGCCACGCTCTCCTCGCTGCCGCCTGCCATACTTCCCGCCACGATGATGGCGGCATCACGGCTACTTCCGACGAGGGAGGAGGAACAACTCCAGCTAGGAACGCCGTCACCGCTCGAGCTCTCGCTGCCGCCACCGCCGCCGCCCATCTGTCAGCTTCGCCAGTAGGTGTGAGAGGAGACGAGAGCTAGGGATTTGGTTTCGACTTGGGAACTAGGGTTCGATTCGGTTATAAATCTGCAGAACTTGCAATACGGCCCTCAAACAATATTGGGAAAGACCTTTCTACAAAAGTACAAAGAAAACCGGGTGACAGCGCGGTTCAGCTGGTGTGTGTGACTTGATTGCATCCGCAATGCAAGTTCTGTGACGGGTTTTTCCGGTTTGTAAGTTGTGTGACTTAAGTGCACCCGCAGTGCAAGTTCTTAGACCGCCAGTGCTATTTACTCGGCCGCAGTAGGTCGACGCCCATCACCAGCATGATAGAGGCGCGGCTGCGCCTTGGGCAGTTGTACCATGTCGAGCCGGGCTGAGGGCAATGGCTCTGCAAGGAGGACCGGGCCGAGGCCGTAGTCGCCGTTCCTCACGGCGCCGGAGCGTGCCAGCCGGTCGGGGGAAGGCAGTGGCGTAGCCAGACCAATGTGCCAGGGTGGTCCAGTAGTAGAAATATTTAGATAAATTTACTTATTTTCAAAGAAATGTTTTTTTACTACACTATATACATGTTGTGGGGATATTTCAGGGTGGTCCATGGACCACCCTGTCCACCCCCTAGCTATGCCACTAGGGGAAGGAGCACCGTGCCAAGGGGTGTCGCCTCCGTTTGTCATTTGCCCCTGCCATCGGAATGGGGAGCACCGGCCGGTTGGCCGCCGCTTGCCAGGGGCACTGCTCCCTGGCGTTGGATCGTCGTCCCGATCAACAACGACGGAGAAAAGTATGCAGTGCATCAGTTTATCCTCTCAAACAAGTACTCCCTTCGTAAAGAAATATAAGAGTGTTTAGATCTCTAAAGTAGTGATCTAAACACATTTCTTTACAATCAATAGTGCATAGTGCATATGCAAACCGGACGATGGTCGATCGATGTTAATTAATTCTCATTCAGCGTGTTTGTAGGTTGCGATGGTGTTGGCGTTTTCCATCGACAGCGCAAGCTATTGGTCTTAGAGAAGATCGTTCGTGCTCTTGTTGATCTTGAGGGCAACGTCGGGGCCATGGGTGGTCGCGTCCTTGACGCTGGAAGGCATCACCGTAAGCGCTGGATGGAAACCGCATTTCTTGGAGGATCTTCTATCTTTTCTTCCCTGTGTGCCAAGTCGCTCTCGGCAGATTCATTAACTAGCACGTGCTAATTAATTTCTAACACGCACCATCAAACATCTGTCTATTCGCGACATTCATATGAACTTTAAGTAAAGGTTGTGCCCCTGAAAGAAATATGCCCTAGAGGCAATAATAAAGTTATTATTTATTTCCTTATTTCATGATGAATGTTTATTATTCATGCTAGAATTGTATTAACCGGAAACATAATACATGTGTGAATACATAGACAAACATAGTGTCACTAGTATGCCTCTACTTGACTAGCTCGTTGATCAAAGATGGTTGTGTTTCCTAGCCATAGACATGAGTTGTCATTTGATTAACGGGATCACGTCATTAGGAGAATGATGTGATTGACTTGACTCATTCCGTTAGCTTAGCACTTGATCATTTAGTATGTTGCTATTGCTTTCTTCATGACTTATACATGTTCCTATGACTATGAGATTATGCAACTCCCGTTTACCGGAGGAACACTTTGTGTGCTACCAAACGTCACAACGTAACTGGGTGATTATAAAGGAGCTCTACAGGTGTCTCCGAAGGTACATGTTGAGTTGGCGTATTTCAAGATTAGGATTAGTCACTCTGATTATCGGAGAGGTATCTCTGGGCCCTCTCGGTAATGCACATCACTATAAGCCTTGCAAGCAATGTGACTAATGAGTTAGTTGCGGGATGATGCATTACGTAACGAGTAAAGAGACTTGCCGGTAATGAGATTGAACTAGGTATTGAGATACCGACGATCGAATCTCGGGCAAGTAACATACCGATGACAAAGGGAACAACGTATGTTGTTATGCGGTTTGACCGATAAAGATCTTCGTAGAATATGTGGGAGCCCATATGAGCATCCAGGTTCCGCTATTGGTTATTGACCGGAGACATGTCTCGGTTATGTCTACATAGTTCTCGAACCCGTAGGGTCCGCACGCTTAAAGTTCGATGACGGTTATATTATGAGTTTATGTGTTTTGATGTACCGAAGGAGTTCGGAGTCCCGGATGAGATCGGGGACATGACGAGGAGTCTCAAAAAAAAGGGTCGAGACATAAAGATCGATATATTGGACGACTATATTCGGACATCGGAAAGGTTCCGAGTGATTCGGGTATTTTTCGGAGTACCGGAGAGTTATGGGAATTTGTTTTGGGCCTTAATGGGCCATACGGGAAAGGAGAGAAAGGCCCCAAAGGGTGGCCGCACCCCTCCCCATGGACTAGTCCAAATTGGACTAGGGAGGGGGGGCACCCCCTTCCTTCCTTCTCCTTCTCCCTTCCCTTCTTCTACTCCAACAAGGAAAGGAGGAATCCTACTCCCGGTGGGAGTAGGACTCCCCCCTTGGCGCTCCCTCCTCCTTGGTCGGCCGCCTCCCCCCTTGCTCCTTTATATACGGGGGCAGGGGGCACCCCAAAGACACAACAACTAATCCCTTGGATCTCTTAGCCGTGTGCGGTGCCCCCCTCCACCATAATCCACCTTGATAATATCGTAGCGGTGCTTAGGCGAAGCCCTGCGTCGGTAGAACATCATCATCGTCACCACGCCGTCGTGCTGACGAAACTCTCCCTCAAAGCTCAGCTGGATCGGAGTTCGAGGGACGTCATCGAGTTGAACGTGTGCAGAACTCGGAGGTGCCGTGCGTTTGGTACTTGATCGGTCGGATCGTGAAGACGTATGACTACATCAACCGCGTTGTCCTAACGCTTCTGCTTCGGTCTACGAGGGTACGTGGACACACTCTCCCCTCTTGTTGCTATACATCACCATGATCTTGCATGTGCGTAGGAATTTTTTTGAAATTACTACGTTCCCCAATAGCCCCAACTTGGCGCTGAGAACCATTCTTAGCGAGTAGCTCATCATGCTTTTCAAAGTGAAGTAACATATGGATAAGCACAGAATAGACGATATAGTTGCAAGCATTTTATGCTTGCAAGCACATCTAGTACTTTATTTACATAATATAAAAACACTCCTACAAATATTTACGCAAGTCCTAAAATAGAGTAAATCTAAATACCAGACAAAAATGTAAATCACGACATTTACAAAGGCTAAACAATTCTAAACAGTGCAAAAATACTGCTAAAACAATTGTTAAAAGAATTAAACAGGCAAGCAATTAGGGATATGGGGATCCCAATCCCCTCCCGACCAACCAACCGATACCGCTGCCACCATGCTGCCTTCCTTTGTTCATAGGGGGCTCGTCGGCATGCATCCCTCTTCCTCCGACGAGGAGATGTAGACAACAATGCAGCTACGGTAGATGCGAGGTCTTCGGCAGTGACATCACTTCATGCTCGCGAAGTCGTCGAGGCACGGCCGTAGGGACCATGGTGCCTCGTCCAACACAAAGGTGCTGCAACTCCGGCCAAAGTACTCGTCCCTAGGCTCCAACACAAAGGTTCTATGACTCCAGCCAGAGTACTCGTCCCCACGCTGCGCAGGCGCCTTTGGGAATGACAAAAAGACAAAGAAGCCAAGCCAGCCGGCCCGTTGTAGCCTATCTCCTGAGAGCATCTCCAAGCGCGCGACTTTAGCGCCGCGCTAGAAAAATCGCCTTTTTTGCGCGCACAGCCGTTCAGGGCGCTTCAGCGGACACGCAAAAAACGCGTGCGCGGCGTAGTTGGTTCAACGAGCGGAGAAAAATGGCATCACGCGCCGCTTATTTCGTGTGCCCGCTCCCGCACGCTGGACACTCTAGCGACTGTGACCCACTTCCGCAACCCTCTCGGTTGCCTCGCCCGCGCCGCCGCCGACTAAATTCGACCGATGGAGGGCCGCGCCGACGTCCCCCCAACCCCTCCTACACCCGCGACCCCTCCACCGCTGCCGCCGCCGCCAGAGCAAACCCTAGCGCGGGGTTGAGCTTCGGCTTCGCCGCCGCTGGCACTCCTCCAAGAACCGGTCTCGCGTGTGGCCTTTTCATGGCGCCACAGGCGACCTTGGCGGGTGGCGTCGCGCCGGCGCCCGCTGTGAAGCCACGCGGCCCCCTCTCCAGGCAACTAAATGCGGCGGCGGCAAAGGCGGGAAAGGTGTCCAGGAAGAAGAACAAAGGGCGGACATCTCTTCTAGGCGGCCGAGGAAGAAGCTTGCAAGGCGTGTGGCGGATGCGACGCCGACCGAAGCATCGGCGAGCTCGCTTGTTGCGTCGGCGGCCGATGCGCACAAGGTGTTTGATGAAATGCCCACAAGGTATGATTTCGCTCCCTTTTTTTGTTGTTGTTTTTTGCATGAATGGATACATATGGATAGCTTTGTTTTCTTGTACATACTTTGTAGTTTCAATGATGAGACATATATGTCAATTATGGTGTTGGCTCCAACAATTCTCATTGGTCTCAAACCAATGAAGAGCATCTAGATGATCATGAGTTTGGGGTGGACGAGGATGGTGAGGGTATCGTCGATGCACCAAAAGGAATAGTGGGCAACTACACCATGGAGGAAGGCATCTTGCTATGCAATACATGGTTGCAAGTGTCTATGGATGCAAATGTTGGAGGGGACCAAAGTAGAGATGCATATTGGATCCGGATAAAGGAACACTTTGATGTACACAACACGATTGGTATTGACCGCGCGGAGAGATCTCTTCGCTCTCGATGGTCGACAATCAACAAATATTGTCAAAGGTGGGTGGCGGCACTTAAGGCGGTTGACATGATAGACCCAAGTGGCACTAATGATAGAGATAGGGTAAGTGCCATTTCTTTATGTTCCTTCCATGTTCATGCTTTTTTTGTTTGAATGCTAACTTGTTCTTTTGTTTGTAGCTCACTATTGCACAAAACTTATTTCAAGGAGAAGAGAAGAAGACCAAGAAAGGGAAGGTCAAGAAAGGGAGACCATTCGTGTTTGCCCATTGCTACAATGTGTTGAAGGATGAAGAAAAATGGAAGCACTATGATGAACAAGAGAGCAAGAAAAGCAAGCAACTATTGATTTGGATGATGACAGGGAGGAGGCATCAAGTGATGGCGGCAAGAGAAGCCCTACACCAAACTCGGTTGACTACTCCAAGCCAGAAAGACAAAACGGAGACAAGAAAGATGCAAAAGAAAATAAGAGGAATGCTCTGGAAGCTATTGTGAAGGCTAGAAAGGAACCGAATGAGGTGAGGATGATGGCAAGGAACCAAGGTGCAGCGGCCGAGGAGAAGAGGTTGGCGGCCGAGGAGAGGAGGGTGGCGGCCGAGAAGAGGAAGGTGGCATTGGAGGAGAAGAAGCCATGGAGGAGCAATCTAGATTGTTGGAATGGGAGAAGTACTTGTTCTTCATGTACACATCTACCGTCGATGAGAAGCAAAGGAGTATGTCAATCTTGCCCGTGAAGAAGTCTTGGTCCAAAAAAGAGTTATGGCCATGGGAGGCATGGGAGCTACCATGGGTGGCATGGGTGGCTTTGGAGCTACCATGGGAGGCATGGGAGCATCTACGGGAGGCATCGGTGGCATGGGTGGCATCGGTGGCTTCAGAGCTACCATGGGTGGCTTCGGAGCTACCATGGGAGGCACGAGTTTTTGGTCTCTCATGGGACGCCTGGGAGCACCTCCGGGTAACATAGGTGGACACATATCTTCCGGTTTGCCTCACATACCTTCGCATGATGCAGCGCGCGACAATGAAGAGGAGGAAGAATCGTCTTCGGATGAGGATGAAGAATCAGAGGAAGAGGAAGACTATGATGATGTGACATGATTGTTGATGTGCCATTTGTGTGTGTGAACTTCTGTGTCATGAACTTGGTTGGGTGATCTTGGACTTGGTTGAATGATGATGTGGCATGATTGTTGATGTGTCATGCAATTGAAATATGTTGTCTTTATTTTGCACATTTGTTTAATGTTTGAAACATCATCATATTGTCAAAATGGACATGTAAAATCTTATTTGCAAGCGTCGGCTACTCGCGCGCGCTGTAAGTTAGCGCGTCTGCTGGAGCTGCTCGCGCGCGTCTACTGGAGCTGCTTGCGTGTGCCATATTTTGCAGCGGCCACTGGAGCCAGCGCTCTGCCATGTGTAAAAAATAGTTGTTTCCGAGCCAAAAGATTTTAGCGCGTCGCGCGGTTGCGCGCCTGCTGTAGATGGTCTGAGGCACGCTAGATGAGCAGTGGTATGATGGTCGTGTCCAGGGGCCGCGTCAAGAGCGGCATGGTGGCCTTGTCCAACGCCACGTCTGAATAGGCAGAGGCAGTGGACTACACTCCAAGTTAATAGCACCCACATACTTAGATGATAGACACAGGCTCCCAGACGACGATGACGTCTTTTTAGCGCCAACGTCGAAAAATCGGCTCAGTCGCGCCCCCAGGTCGTTATTTATCGCCGGTTTGGGACGAAAATAACAACCAGCGAACCCGAGCCGAACCCAGCGCCCTGGCGGGCACCTGGGGGCGCCGGCTGAAGCGAAAAGGTGCGTCGGGCCGCGCTATCGGCGACAACAGACATATTCCCGCCGTTTTTTCTCACCCTTTCCCTCCATTCCCCCCTTGCTTCCCCCTTCTCCCCCACAGTTTCCGCCATTCTCCTCCCGCCACCGCCATGCCGCCGAAGAAGTATGTTGCGCCTCGCACCACCGCCGATTCCCCCCAGTTGAAGCAGAGGAAGGCGAGGGCGCCGATGGCAAGGCCACCGTGCATGTTGAACGCCGAGCGGAGGGCGAACGTTCAGCACTGTGAAGCAGTCGCCACCGACCGGCGGAACAGGATCATCACCAAGAGGGCCAGGGACGCGCCGGCAGCAACGGCGAAACAGGGAGAGGCGGCTCGCGCGGGGATGATGAACCTTTCGCACAGCCACTGCCCACAAGCCGTGTGGGGAGCCAGCCGAGCGTCTCGTCGCCGACCAACTTCTCGCCGCTCACACCACAATGGGGGTACGCACCATCGCCTGGCTACTCCGATGGCGACGCGCATGGCGGCTTCAACCCTAACACCACCTTCCCGCATGGCGCACTGCCGCGTGCCTCCCTCTCCGGCCTGAACCCCGACCAGCGCACTCCCTCCCTCGCATTCATCGCCGACCTCAACACCCAGTACAACTACTCACCGCCGACGTACTCAGCCTCGCCTGCATGACCTCTACGCCGGGGCACCCTACTCTTCGCACACGGCTTGGCGCCACAGTTCAGCAACACCGATGTCGACATGGACGAGATCATCACGAGCGGCTCGATCGCCGCCGCTTCCTGCCCCGGCTTCCACGCACAAGACAAAACGATGGACATCACAGCCGACATGGATGACGACGCCGAGAAGATGGAGGAGGAAGAACAGGAGGAGGAGGAGGAGGCGGAGCCGAAGCCGAAGCCGACGGCAAAAGGAAGAAAGAAGAAGCAGACGACCAACGCCAGGCCAGGCGAGCCTCGCGTCAAGTGGACTTCCAAGGAAGACGAGTGCCTCGCCAAAGGATGGAAGACCGTCAGCATCGACGCGCTCATCGGCTCGAATCAGAATGCAGACATGTACTGGAGAAGGATCAAGACGGCATTCGATGAGTGCATGTTGATCTACCCCTACTTCACCAACATCCACATGGAGCACTACGACAAGGCCATGGCGAACCATTGGGCGATCATCCAGGCGGCCTGCAACAAATGGCATGGGATCGTCAATGAGGTTGTCGGCCCAGATCTTTCATAGTGTGCTTCGTCGACACTTGTCTTTCGCTGTGCAGATGTTTGGATGTTCAACATGTATCACCAGGACAACAACAACCAAGAGTTCAAGTGCCTTCACATGTTATCCAAGAACGAGTCGTGCAAGAAGTGGAGAGAGGTCCGACTCACCCTCGCCAAGGAGACGTACAAGCCGGACACGCCTGCCCCGGGTGCGGCGGATGGGGGCCCTGATGGCAACAAAAGAGCCAAGGCGATGAGGGACGCCGCACCCGCCGCCGAACGGCTACAATCATCGATCGAGCAGCGCATCGGCGATGCCAAGAGGGAGGAGAAATCTGACGAGCGATGGTCGGTGTTGATGATGAAGAAGGACGTGAAGCTCGACCTTCTTAGGACCAATGTTGCCGCGAAAAAGAGGAATACTGACCTGACGTTTTTTATGGCGGCAGACATGTCGATGATGACGATGGACGAGAAGGTCAAGGCGTGGTACCTGACGGGGCGCAACCTCATCTTGAACCAGATGCTCACGCCAACACCGGCATCGACCACCGCCCCTACACCCACGCCGACACCAACACCAACGTCGACGCCCAGCCCGAGCGATAAAGCGGTGCCAATGCCGAGCACCAGCCCAAGCACAGAAGCCACACTAATGCAGAGCACGGACGGTCCCACTCCATCCCCGGCTAGTCCCATGCTAGAGGAGCTCGTCGTTTGATCACTGAATCGTGGCATGATGATCGCCAAACTGTGGCGTTTTTAGGGAAAGACAAGTTTGAATTTTCTAGCATCTGGGGGGAGGGCAAAACCTAAGGGCACGAAAGTCGATCGCCCCCATGGCAAAAAAAAGTCAGGGCAATCGCCGGGTGCGCTTGATGCTCTTAGGCATGTACATCACAGGTGCTTCAGCAGATGCCTCGACAAAAAAAACGAGTTTTCTTTATGAGATATGTGAGCACCGGTGCTTAGAGCATCTCCACTCATTCGACCCCCCAACGCATAGGCCGGCACCCTTTCGGGCGCTCGCCGACCATTTTTAGGCCCTGGGGCGATCCAGGTCCCAGCCACGCCCCCAGGTGCCTCCCCCAAGGCGCAGCATATTCAAACTTGGTTCGTTCCCGCTCCAAAAAGTTCGACGATCATCACCGTGCCACAGTTCGGTGATCAAAAAAAGTTCGGCGCACAAAAAGAAAGGACACGCAAGGAATGCATCAATCGGTGGTGTCGGCCTCCGGGGTATCAGGTGTCGGTGTCGACGTGGCGGGGCTGGGAGGCATCAGCGCGGCTTTTGAGCTGAACAACGTCAGCGCGGCTTCTAAGCTGGGCGGCGTCGGCGCAGCTTCTGTGCTACTGGGTGTCGTGGAGGCATCATCACTCGGGCTTGGCTGCGACGTCGGCGTCGGCGTGGGAATTGGTGTCGGTGTCGCCGGCATCTAGTTCAAGATGAGGTCGCGCTCCGCCAGGTACCACACCTTGAGCTTCTCGTCACCGCTCTGGAGCATGTCCGCGCCGCCCATCAAGAAAGCCAGGTCGGTGGTCCTCTTCTTTGCGGCGACGTTGGTCCGGAGCAAGTCAATGTTGGTCCAGATACCTCTAGCTGTTGGGGAACATAGTAATTTCAAAAAAAATCCTACGCACACGCAAGATCATGGTGATGCATAGCAACAAGAGGGGAGAGTGTTGTCCATGTACCCTCGTAGACCAAAAGCGGAAGCGTTAGAACAACGCGGTTGATGTAGTCGTACGTCTTCACGGCCCGACCGATCAAGCACCGAAACTACGGCACCTCCGAGTTCTAGCACACGTTCAGCTCGATGACGATCCCCGTACTCCGATCCAGCAGCATGTCAGGGAAGAGTTCCGTCAGCACGAAGGCGTGGTGACGATCTTGATGTTCTACCATCGCAGGGCTTCACCTAAACACCGCTACAATATTATCGAGGACTATGGTGGAGGGGGGCACCGCACACGGCTAAGAGATCAAGAGATCAATTGTTGTTGTGTCTGTTGTTGTGTCTAGAGGTGCCCCCTACCCCCGTATATAAAGGAACCAGGGGGGAGGGGGCGGCCGGCCTAGGAGGGGTGCGCCAAGGGGAGTCCTACTCCCACCGGGAGTAGGACTCCCTCCTTTCCTTGTTGGACTAGGAGAAGGGGGGAAGGAGGAGGGAGAGAGGAAGGAAAGGGGGGCGCCGCCCCCCTCTCCTTGTCCTATTCGGACTAGGGGGGAGGGGCGCGCGGCCCAGCCCTTGCCTCCTCTCCTCTTCTCCACTAAGGCCCATGTAGGCCCATTAAGCCCCCCGAGGGGTTCCGGTAACCTCCCGGTACTCCGGTAAAATCCACATTTCACCCGGAACACTTCCGACATCCAAATATAGGCTTCCAATATATCAATCTTCATGTCTCGACCATTTCGAGACTCCTCGTCATGTCCGTAATCACATTCAGGACTCCGAACAAACTTCGGTACATCAAAACTCATAAACTCATAATATAACTATCATCGAAACCTTAAGCGTGCGGACCCTACGGGTTCGAGAACTATGTAGAGATGACCGAGACTCGTTTCAGGTCAATAACCAATAGCGGAACCTGGATGCTCATATTGGCTCCTACATATTCTACGAAGATCTTTATTGGTCAAACCGCATAACAACATACGTTGTTCCCTTTGTCACCGGTATGTTACTTGCCCGAGATTCGATTGTCAGTATCCAATACCTAGTTCAATCTCGTTACCTGCAAGTCTCTTTACTCGTTACGTAATGCATCATTCCATAACTAACTCATTAGCTACATTGCTTGCAAGGCTTATAGTGATGTGCATTACCGAGAGGGCCCAGAGATACCTCTCCGACAATCGAAGTGACAAAACCTAATCTCAAAATATGCCAACTCAACATGTACCTTTGGAGACACCTATAGAGCTCCTTTATAATCACCCAGTTACGTTGTGACGTTTGGTAGCACACAAAGTGTTCCTCCGGTAAATGGGAGGTGCATAATCTCATAGTTATAGGAACTTGTATAAGTCATGAAGAAAGCAATAGCAACATACTAAATGATCAAGTGTTAAGCTAACGGAATGGGTCAAGTCAATCACATCATTCTCCTAATGATGTGATCCCATTAATCAAATGACAACACATGTCTATGGTTAGGAAACATAACCATCTTGGATTAATGAGCTAGTCAAGTAGAGGCATACTAGTGACATTAAGTTTGTCTATGTATTCACACATGTATCATGTTTCCGGTTAATACAATTCTAGCATGAATAATAAACATTTATCACAATATGAGGAAATAAATAATAACTTTATTATTGCCTCTAGGGCATATTTCCTTTAGTCTCCCACTTGCACTAGAGTCAATAATCTAGATTGAACAGTAATGATTCTAACACCCATGGAGTCTTGGTGTTGATCATGTTTTGCTCGTGGAAGAGGCTTAGTCAACGGGTCTGCAACATTCAGATCCGTATGTATCTTGCAAATCTCTATGTCTCCCACCTGGACTTGGTCCCGGATGGAATTGAAGCGTCTCTTGATGTGATTGGTCCTCTTGTGAAATCTGGATTCCTTTGCCAAGGAAATTGCACTAGTATTGTCACAGAAGATCTTCATTGGTCCCGATGCACTAGGTATGACACCTAGATCGGAAATGAAATCTTTCATCCAGACTCCTTCATTTGCTGCTTCCGAAGCAGCTATGTACTCCGCTTCGCATGTAGATCCCGCCACGACGCTTTGTTTAGAACTGCACCAACTGACAGCTCCACCGTTCAATATAAAAACATGTCCGGTTTGTAATTTATAATCGTCCGGATCAGTGTCAAAGCTTGCATCGACGTAAACATTTACGACTATCTCTTTGTCACCTCCATAAACGAGAAACATATCCTTAGTACTTTTCAAGTATTTTAGGATATTCTTGACCGCTGTCCAGTGATCCACTCCTAGATTACTTTGGTACCTCCCTGCTAAACTTATTGCTAAGCATAAATCAGGTCTGGTACACAGCATTGCATACATGATAGAGCCTATGGCTGAAGCATAGGGAACATCTTTCATTTTCTCTCTATCTTCTGTTGTGGTCGGGCATTGAGTCTGACTCAACTTCACACCTTGTAATACAGGCAAGAACCCTTTCTTTGCCTGATCCATTTTGAACTTTTTCAAAACTTTATCAAGGTATGTGCTTTGTGAAAGTCCAATTAAGCGTCTTGATCTATCTCTATAGATCTTGATGCCCAATATGTAAGCAGCTTCACCGAGGTCTTTCATCGAAAAACTTTTATTCAAGTATCCCTTTATGCTATCCAGAAATTCTATATCATTTCCAATTAACAATATGCCATCTACATATAATATTAGAAATGCTATAGAGCTCCCACTCACTTTCTTGTAAATACAGACTTCTCCAAAAGTCTGTATAAAACCATATGCTTTGATCACACTATCAAAGAGTTTATTCCAACTCCGAGAGGCTTGCACCAGCCCATAAATGGATCGCTGGAGCTTGCACACTTTGTTAGCACCTTTTGGATCGACAAAACCTTCCGGTTACATCATATACAACTCTTCTTCCAGAAATCCATTCAGGAATGCAGTTTTGACATCCATTTTCCATATTTCATAATCATAAAATGCAGCAATTGCTAACATGATACAGACAGACTTAAGCATCGCTACGGGTGAGAAAGTCTCATCGTAGTCAACCCCTTGAACTTGTCGAAAACCTTTCACAACAAGTCGAGCTTTGTAGACAGTTACATTACCATCAGTGTCAGTCTTCTTCTTGAAGATCCATTTATTCTCGATGGCTTGCCGATCATCGGGCAAGTCAACCAAATTCCATACTTTGTTCTCATACATGGATCCCATCTCAGATTTCATGCCCTCAAGCCATTTTGCGGAATCTGGGATCATCATCGCTTCCTCATAGTTCGTAGGTTCGCCATGCTCAAGCAACATGACTTCCAGAATAGGATTACCGTACCACTCTGGTGCGGATCTTACTCTGGTTGACCTACGAGGTTCGGTAGTAACTTGATCTGAAGTTTCATGATCATTATCATTAGCTTCCTCATTGATTAGAGTATTTGTCATAGGAATCGGTTCTTGTGATGAACTACTTTCCAATAAGGGAGTAGGTATAGTTACCTCATCAAGTTCTACTTTTCTCCCACTCACTTCTTTCGAGAGAAACTCCTTCTCTAGAAAGGATCTGAATTTAGCAACAAAAATCTTGCCCTCAGATCTGTGATAGAAGGTGTACCCAATAGTCTCTTTTTGGTATCCTATGAAGACACATTTCTCCGATTTGGGTTCGAGCTTATCTGGTTGAAGTTTCTTCACATAAGCATCGCAGCCCCAAACTTTCAGAAACGACAACTTTGGTTTCCTGCCAAACCACAGTTCATAAGGCGTCGTCTCAACGGTTTTTGATGGTGCCCTATTTAACGTGAATGCGGCCGTCTCTAAAGCATAACCCCAAAACGATAGTGGTAAATCAGTAAGAGACATCATAGATCGCACCATATCTAGTAAAGTACGATTACGATGTTCAGACAAACCATTTCGTTGTGGTGTTCCGGGTGGCGTGAGTTGTGAAACTATTCCGCATTGTTTCAAATGTAAACCAAACTCGTAACTCAAATATTCTCCTCCACGATCAGATCGTAGAAACTTTATTTTCTTGTTACGATGATTTTCCACTTCACTCTGAAATTCTTTGAACTTTTCAAATGTTTTAGACTTGTGTTTCATCAAGTAGATATACCCATATCTGCTCAAATCATGTGTGAAGGTGAGAAAATAACGATGCCCTCCACGAGCCTCGATATTCATCGGACTGCATACATCAGTATGTATGATTTCCAACAAATCAGTTGCTCGCTCCATAGTTTCGGAGAACGGAGTTTTAGTCATCTTGCCCATGAGGCACGGTTCGCAAGTACCAAGTGATTCATAATCAAGTGATTCCAGAAGTCCATCAGTATGGAGTTTCTTCATGCGCTTTACACCAACATGACCCAAACAGCAGTGCCACAAATAAGTTGCACTATCATTATCAACTCTACATCTTTTGGCTTCAACATTATGAATATGTGTATCACTATTATCGAGATTTTATAAAAATAGACCACTCTTCAAGGGTGCATGACCATAAAAGATATTACTCATATAAATAGAACGACCATTATTTTCAGATTTAAATGAATAACCGTCTCACATCAAACAAGATCCAGATATAATGTTCATGCTCAACGCTGGCACCAAATAACAATTATTCAGGTCTAAAACTAATCCCGATGGTAGATGTAGAGGTAGCGTGCCGACCGCGATCACATCGACTTTGGAACGATTTCCCATGCGCATCGTCACCTCGTCCTTAGCCAATCTTTGCTTAATCCGTAGTCCCTGTTTCGAGTTGCAAATATTAGCAACAGAACCAGTATCAAATACCCAGGTGCTACTGCGAGCATTAGTAAGGTACACATCAATAACATGTATATCACATATACCTTTGTTCACCTTGCCATCCTTCTTATCCGCCAAATACTTGGGGCGGTTCCGCTTCCAGTGACTAGTCTGCTTGCAGTAGAAGCACTCAGTTTCAGGCTTAGGTCCAGACTTGGGTTTCTTCTCTTGAGCAGCAACTTGTTTGCTATTCTTCTTGAAGTTCCCCTTCTTCTTCCCTTTACCCTTTTTCTTGAAACTGGTGGTCTTATTGACCATCAACACTTGATGCTCCTTCTTGATTTCTACCTCCGCAGCCTTTAGCATTGCGAAGAGCTCGGGAATAGTCTTGTACATCCCTTGCATATTATAGTTCATCACGAAGCTCTTGTAGCTTGGTGCCAGTGATTGAAGAATTCTATCAATGACACTATCATCAGGAAGATTAACTCCCAGTTGAATCAAGTGATTATTATACCCAGACATTTTGAGTATATGTTCACTGACAGAACTATTCTCCTCCATCTTATAGCTATAGAACTTATTGGAGACTTCATATCTCTCAATCTGGGCATTTGCTTGAAATATTAACTTCAACTCCTGGAACATCTCATATGCTCCATGACGTTCAAAACATCGTTGAATACCACCGGAAAAATAAATCTATTACAAGCCAGGTAGAACCAGTCTCACGTAAGCGTACGCGTAATGTCGGTGTGGGCCACTTCATCCAACAATGTCGTCGAACCAAAGTATGGCATGCTAGTCGCGTAAGCAGTATGACTTGTATCGCCCACAACTCACTTGTGTTCTACTCGTGCATATAACATCTACGCATAAAACCTGGCTCGGATGCCACTGTTGGGGAATGTAGTAATTTCAAAAAAAATCCTACGCACACGCAAGATCATGGTGATGCATAGCAATGAGAGGGGAGAGTGTTGTCCACGTACCCTCGTAGACCGAAAGTGGAAGCGGTAGAACAACGCGGTTGATGTAGTCGTACGTCTTCACGGCCCGACTGATCAAGCACCGAAACTACGGCACCTCCGAGTTCTAGCACACGTTCAGCTCGATGACGTCCCTCGTACTCCGATCCAGCCGAGTGTCAAGGGAGAGTTCCTCAGCACGACGGCGTGGTGACAATCTTGATGTTCTACCGTCACAGGGCTTCGCCTAACCACCGCTACAATATTATCGAGGAGGACTATGCTGGAGGGGGGCACCGCACACGGCTAAGAGATCAAGAGATCAATAGTTGTTGTTTCTAGAGGTGTCCCCCTCCCCCGTATATAAAGGAGCCAGGGGGGAGGGGGCGGCCGGCCTAGGAGGTGCACGCCAAGGGGAGTCCTACTCCCATCGGGAGTAGGACTCCCTCCTTTCCTTGTTGGACTAGGAGGAGGGAGAGAGGAAGGAAAGGGGGGGCTCCACCCCCCCCCTCTCCTTGTCCTATTTGGACTAGGGGGAGGGGCGCACGGCCCAGCCCTTGCCTCCTCTCCTCTTCTCTGCTAAGGCCCATATAGGCCCATTAAGCCCCCCGGGGGGGTTCCGGTAACCTCCCGGTACTCCAGTAAAATCCCGATTTCACCCGGAACACTTCCGACATCCAACTATAGGCTTCCAATATATCAATCTTCATGTCTCGACCATTTTGTGACTCCTCGTCATGTCCGTAATCACATCCGGGGCTCCGAACAAACTTTGGTACATCGAAACTCATAAACTCATAATATAACCGTCATCGAACTTTAAGCGTGCGAACCCTACGGGTTCGAGAACTATGTAGACATGACCGAGACACATCTCCGGTCAATAACCAATAGCGGAACCTGGGTGCTCATATTGGCTCCCACATATTCTATGAAGATCTTTATCGGTCAAACCGCATAACAACATACATTGTTCCCTTTGTCATCGGTATGTTACTAACCCGAGATTCGATCGTCGGTATCTCAATACCTAGCTCAATCTCATTACCGGCAAGTCTCTTTACTCGTTCCGTAATACATCATCCCGCGACTAACTCATTAGTTACAATGCTTGCAAGGCTTATAGTGATTACCTCTCCGACAATCGGAGTGACAAATCCTAATCTCGAAATACGCCAACTCGACATGTACCCTCGGAGACACCTGTAGAGCTCCTTTATAATCACCCAGTTATGTTGTGACATTTGGTAGCACACAAAGTGTTTCTCCGGTAAACGGGATTTGCATAATCTCATAGTCATAGGAACATGTATAAGTCATGAAGAAAGCAATAGCAACATACTAAACGATCAAGTGCTAAGCTAACGAAATGGGTCAAGTCAATCACATCATTCTCCTAATGATGTGATCCCATTAATCAAATGACAACTCATGTCCATGGTTAGGAAACACAACCATCTTTGATTCAATGTGCTAGTCAAGTAGAGGCATACTAGTGACATTATGTTTGTCTATGTATTCACACATGTATTATGTTTCCGGTTAATACAATTCTAGCATGAATAATAAACATTTATCATGAAATAAGGAAATAAATAATAACTTTATTATTGCCTCTAGTGCATATTTCCTTCAGTCTCCCACTTGCACTAGAGTCAATAATCTAGTTCACATCGCCATGTGATTTAACACCAATATTCATATCTGGATATGATTAACACCCATAGTTCACATCGTCATGTGACCAACACCCAAAGGGTTTACTAGAGTCAATAATCTAGTTCACATTGCTATGTGATTAACACCCAAAGAGTACTAAGGTGTGATCATGTTTTGCTCATGGGAGAAGCTTAGTCAACGGGTCTGTCACATTCAGAGCCGTATGTATTTTGCAAATATTCTACGTCTACAATGCTCTGCACGGAGCTACTCTAGCTAATTTCTCCCACTTTCAATATGTATCCAGATTAACACTTAGAGTTATCTAGATCGGTGTAAAAGCTTGCACCGATGTAACTCTTTACGACGGGCTCTTTTATCACCTCCATAATCGAGAAATATTTCCTTAGTCCTCACTAAGGATATTTTTGACCAATGTCCAGTGATCTACTCCTAGATCACTATTGTACTCCCTTGCCAAATTCAGAGCAAGGTATACAATAGGTCTGGTACATAGCATATTTATAGAACCTATAACTGAGGCATAGGGAATGTCTTTCATTCTCTTTTCTATTTTCTGCCGTGGTCGGGATTTGAGTCTTACTCAATTTCACACCTTTGCAACACAGGCAAGAACTCTTTCTTTGACTGTTCCATTTTGAACTACTTCAAAAACCTGACAAGGTATGTACTTATTGAAAAACTTATCAAGTGTCTTGATCTATCTCAATAGATCTTGATGCTCAATATGTAAGTAGCTTTACTGAGGCCTTTTTAAAGAACTCCTTTCAAATACTCCTTTATGTTTTCCAGAAAAATTCTACATCATTTCTGATCAACAATATGTTACTCACATATATTTAACAGAAAGGCGGTAGTGCTCCCACTCACTTTATTGTAAATACAGGCTTTACCGCAAGTCTGTATAAAACTATATGCTTTGATCAACTTATCAAAGCGTATATTCCAACTCTGAGATGCTTGCACCAGTCCATAGATGGATCGCTGGAGCTTGCACATTTTGTTAGCACCTTTAGGATTGACAAAACCTTCTGGTTGCATCATATACAACTCTTCTTTAAGAAAACCATTAAGGAATGCAGTTTTGACATCCATTTGCCAGATTTCATAAAATGTGGCAATTGCTAACATGATTCGGACAGACTTAAGCATCGCTACAGATGAGAAAAACTCATTGTAGTCAACATCTTGAACTTGTCAAAAAATCTTTTTTGCGACAAGTCGAGCTTTGTAGATAGTAACACTACTACCAGCGTCTGTCTTTCTCTTGAAGATCCATTTATATAATATGGCTTGCCGATCATCAGGCAACTCCACCAAAGTCCACACTTTTTTCTCATACATGGATCCCATCTCAGATTTCATGGCCTCAAGCCATTTCGCAGAATCTGGGCTCATCATCGCTTCCTCATAGTTCATAGGTTCATCATGATCTAGTAACATGACTTCCAGAACAGGATTACCGTGCCACTCTGGTGCGGACTATACTTAATCTGAAGTTTCATGATCATCATCATCATTAGCTTCCTCACTAATTGGTGTAGGAAACACTGGAACTGATTTCTGTGATGAACTACTTTCCAATTCGGGAGAAGGTAGAGATTACCTTATGAAGCTCTACTTTCCTCCCACTCACTTCTTTCGAGAGAAACTCCTTCTCTAGAAAGGATCCATTCTTAGCAACGAATGTTTTGCCTTCGGATCTGTGATAGAAGGTGTACCCAACAGTTTCCTTTGGGTATTCTATGAAGACGCACTTCTCCGATTTGGGTTCGAGCTTATCAGGTTGAATCCTTTTTCACATAAGCATCGTAACTCCAAACTTTAAGAAATGACAGCTTAGGTTTGCTGCTAAACCATAGTTCATATGGTGTCGTCTCAACGGATTTAGATGGTGCCCTATTTAAAGTGAATGCAGCTATCTCTAATGCATAACCCCAAAACGATAGTGGTAAATCAGTAAGATACATCATAGATCGCACCATATCCAATAAAGTGCGGTTACGACGTTCGGACACACCATTACGCTATGGTGTTCCATATGGCGTGAGCTGTGAAACTATTCCACATTGTTTAAAATGAAGGCCAAAATCATAGCTCAAATATTCATCTCTATGATCAGATCATAGAAACTTTATTTTCTTGTTATGATGATTTTTCCACTTCACTCTGAAATTCTTTGAACCTTTCAACTATTTCAGACTTATGTTTCATCAAGTAGATATACCTGTCGGTGTCAAAACCGGCGGATCTTGGGTAGGGGGTCTCGATCTGTGCGTCAAGGCTGATGGTAACAGGAAGCAAGGGACACAGATGTTTACCCAGGTTCGGGCCCTCTCGATGGAGGTAAAACCCTACTTCCTGCTTGATTAATATTGATGATATGGGTAGTACAAGAGTAGATCTACCACGAGATCATAGAGGCTAAACCCTAAGAGCTAGCCTATGATGGTATGAATGTAATTGTGATCGGCCTTCTAAGGACCAACCTCTCCGGTTTATATAGACACCGGAGAGGGCTAGGGTTTACATGGAGTCGGTTACAAGGAAGGAAATATAATATCCGGATCGCCAAGCTTGGCTTCCATGCCAAGGAAAGTCCCATCCAGACACGGGCCGAAGTCTTGAGTCTTGTATCTTCACGCTTCAATAGTCCGGACGTTGTACACAGTCCGGCTGTCCGGATACCCCCTTATCTAGGACTCCCTCAGTAGCCCCTGAACGAGGCTTCAATGACGATGAGTCCGGCGTGTAGTATTGTCTTCGGCATTGCAAGGCGGGTTCCTCCTCCGAATACTCCAAAGTGATCATCGAACACTCAAATCGTGTCCGAATCTGAAAAATGATCTTTGCATACCACCGTAGAGAGAATGATATTTCACAAATGCAATCTGCTGACAACTTTTTCTGGTGACGTGACATGTTATTATGATCGGGTCCATTATTCGAACCGTTTCCCCACAACCAGCTACAACGCATATTACGAGGCGGTTTCTATGACACATCTTGTCAAAGCAGAGATCGTGTCCCATTGTTATGGGATTCTCATCAATACGGGTATGGGTAATCTCACCATGCCATTAATCGTGGCGCTTGGAAAACAAGCGATTCCCAACGGGAAAGTGGGGAGGCGCACCGCTTTCGGTGCCTCTATAAAGGGATAAGATTCCCCCATTTTCACCCACGCCTTCTTCCTCCTTTGCCCACGCTTGCCCCCTCGAGCTCCAGCGCCCAAGCCCAAGTCTTCCCTGCACAGCTAAACATGTCTAGAGCAGGAGGCAAGTGGGTGGCTTCCACCGTCAAGGAGAAGCACATCGCAAATCTTCGGGCGGCCAGATACTTGGCCGCGGACATAGTGCACCGTCTACCAGACGCCGGGCAGGTCATTCCGACCCCAGGACCCCACGAGAGGGTCGTATTCGTCGCCCATTTCGTCCATGGACTGGGATTTCCACTCCATCCCTTCGTCCGCGGGCTCATGTTCTACTACGGGCTAGATTTCCACGATCTAGCCCCAAATTTCATCCTCAGCATCTCGGCGTTCATCGTCGTGTGCGAGGCCTTCCTCCACATCCAGCCTCACTTCGGCCTATGGCTGCAAACTTTCTGCGTGAAGACAAAGGTGGTAAGCGGCCAACAGGCGGAGTGCGAAGGGGCCATGGTGGGCAGAATGCCCAACGTCACATGGCTCGACGGCTCCTTTGCGGAGACCGTAAAAGGATGGCAATCAGGGTGGTTCTACATCACCGAGCCGCGCGGCGCCAACAGGGCAGGGGCCCCCGAGTTCCGATCCGGAGCCCCCATGTGGCTCACCTCCTGGGAGAAGAAGGGCCTGTCCTGGGGCGATTCCACGGAGCTGGCCGGACTCCAAACATGCGTCAAAAGCATGAAGGACAAAAACATCAAGCTTGTCAACATGATCCAGGTCATGCTCGTTCGCCGGATCTTGCCCTGCCAGAGGCGGGCAGTCAATCTGTGGGAGTTCGTCCCAACCGAGCACCGGATGCTCCAGAGGCTCTACGACATGATGCACAAAGGCGCATGGAAGGTGTTGTTCAAGGCCTCCGAAGTGCCTCCTCCGACATCTGAGGACCGCGGGCTTCATGCCGCGCGGGCTCCTAGGCCGGTGAGTTCTTAGACTGACACCGGACCCAGTTCTTCCCTGATATATTCATGGGAGTGCCTTAAGTAGTTGTGGATATTTATTTCAAGATTACGTGGAGACAGCGGAGCAGGTTTACTGCCCGGCTCCGCTGCCAGAAGACCCAGCAGATGTTCTCCTGACGGAGATGCTGGTCCCGACGCCGTACAAGGTGCCGGAGAAGAAGGCCGAGAAGAAGGCTCCGGGGATCCAAAAGGGTCTCCGGCGTAAGGTTGTGCCGGAAGCCTCGTCCGAAGACGACGAGGCGGACTCCTCCCGCTAAGGGGTGGAGGAAGAAGAAGAAGACGCCCCATCCGGAAAGGATGAGGGGTCCGGTGAGGCGGACCAGGGGGGCGGAAAAGGCCTCCGGCGCAAGGCCGTCATACCCCTGTCGTCGGATGACGACGAGTCAGATTCCTCCCGCGGAAGCGGGGGGGTCAAGAAGAAATTCCACCTCCCCGCGCTGGGGAGGGGAAGAAGAGAAAAGCCGCCCCGGAGGGGGAGGCTGGGGCGTCCAAGAAGGGGAAGGTGCCCCTTCCGGACTATTCCACCACGGCCGCTCATAGTGAGGAGGGGTGGCTGCCTAGAGGGAAGCCCCTAGTGCGATCGTAAGTGTCCGCATTCTATCATGATTTCACTTCATAGTTTTTGCATTTTGTAATGCCGAACATATGTGTAGTCCGTCCAGGGACCTTCCCGAGGTGTCTTCGTCCGGGTCCCTGAGTGATTCGAAGATCAATTCGCTTCCGACTGCCACTACTCCTCAACACGCGGATGACACGGAGGTGTTGTCCCGAAGGCTCCCAGAGCGGGGGGGCGGGGGGTGACTCTGGAGACGCCCCGAGGCGGGGTCCCAGACGTCGGACACGCAGGGTTCAAGATCCCCGCGGATCGTGTCGATGAGGGCTTTGGCCAGCCAAGCTCTCAGCCAAACACAATTCCGGAACCTTCGATGGTTCCGGACTCAGGCGGGCGACCCCTCGCTAGGGAGGGCAAGCCGTTTGTGTCGCGGATTTCCGTTGCGCATGAGGTGCCGGACGGTCTGCTGGAAGCGCTTTGCGGCGCTTCCCTGGATGAAGGGCACCGTACTCTTATGAGTACGGTGATTCGAAAGGTTTCGTCCACCAAGAGCAGACTAACCGAAGCTTGCACCAGCCTCCTAACAGGCTTTGAGGTAAGTAATAAATATGTGCAAAATTACCACCCAATAGGTAGTAGCCCCTGATACTTTGTTTGGTGTTCGGAAAGAAAAGCCGAGCGGAGGGTCAATTTAATCCGCAGGAGCCTAATCATAAGTATTATTGTGAATAAGCAAGCTGTGTTGCTTGCTGCTGCTGCTCGTACTGTCGAGGTTGCCGAACTGAAGCGGGACCTGGAGCAGGCACAGGGAGAGCTCGGCCTCGCGAAGAGGCAGCTCGAAGATAACAAGGGTAAGTAATTCCCGCTCTTATATATTTGAGGATAGGCAGGATTAGTGGGTCTAACACCTAAGTGTCGGGACCGTGTAACAGGGGACACCGCCGAAGTGGCGTCCCTGAAGAAGGCATTGTCCGAGGCCAAAGACAGGGCGGCCTCGGAGTGTAAGGAGCGCGAGAAGCAAAGTGCTAGGGTGGGTGAGGTGCAGCGAGAGCTCCAAGACCTCGGCAAGAAATGCGAGTCCGTGGAGAATGATCTGAAGGCAAAAGAGGCCGAGCTTGCGAAGGCCCTTATGAGTTTAAAAGACGCCAAGGCCGAAGCTGAGAAGGCACAGCAGGAGATCCAGGAGGCCAAGAAGATAGCAGCGGGTAAGAAGTTCTTTGTGCAAAGCAAACATGTGGAGGAGGCGTTTCTTTTACTTACTCGAATTCAAAGCTCTCCAGAGGCATTCGCAGATCTGCCATGCAGCGTATCAGACGCTGCGGAGTTCTACCGTGCCTAGGAGGGGAACTCAATGGAGAAGCTGTTCTGGTCCCAGTATGCTGGGGCCGAACACCCGATGCCTCTAAGTGACCAACTGAAGCAGTTGGTCGAACTCCACAGGGCGTCCGAACTGGCTATGAAAGGTTTCATAGTCCGGATGTGGCCTGGTGAGCTCATGCCCGGTAGCTACTTCGGCCTGATCAGGCGGATGGTGGATGCATGCCCGCGGCTTGAGGTGATCAAGCGATCCGTGTGCATCGAGGGTGCCTGTCGGGCCCTTGCCCGCGTCAAAGTGCATTGGGGCAAGATGGATGTGGAGAAGTTGGTCAAGGACGGGCCGCCGGAGGGCAAGGCGCATCGCCATCCCGAGATGTACTATGATGGTGTTATGAAGGGTGCTCGTCTCGTGGCTGACGAATGTACCAAGGACACCATACTTGAATGAATTCGCTTATGTCGTGTTTGTATTTTAAGGACGAAGTTACTTGCGCTATGTAGCGCTTTTGTTATTTAAAATATTACCTTCTGTGCGGCCGTTTATAAAATCCTGAAAGTAGGCCAGTCGTCGGCTTCCGCCCCCACGTGACTAGCGCTGGGGTGTTCGTGGAAATCCCGGACACTCTTTATCCAATTGTTTGGTCCCTTAAGGAGGTGTCCGGCGCAGCGAACGAGGCAATCGGACTATGCGGCTTTATAACTTTCACTTAGCCATAGAAGTCTACAATTTTAAATTTCGGCGAAGCCCCTAGAATCCGGAAGGCCGAATTGGGGTGCTATATACGCCTAGATCGGACAAAGCTGATTTATCGCCTAAAGCAGAAAATCTTTAAGGATTTTAGTACCTCTCGAACAGCGACCGGCTCTCGCCACATCATGTCGGTCAGTTTTTGGCTTTCTCTACTGAGGTGCTCATCCGGAAGAACCGGGACACAATCGCAGTAGTTCTCCCTGCGCTACCTTAGCCGATATAACGGAATGTAAGGCACCAAAACAAGGGAGCCGGGCTATCCCAACTGTAGACCCAAGACATGATTCGGAGCTGATGCATATAGTGCTATAAGTTTGGGGTGTCGCACTGTTTAAAGTGTTCGGACTTTGTTTGCCATACTTCGGGGCGCCATCAGAAGCCCCTGGCAAACTGGTCGTACCAAGGTGTACGTATGCAATATCAAATAAACACTGTTGGAAATATGCCCTAGAGGCAATAATAAATTGGTTATTATTATATTTCCTTGTTCATGATAATCATTTATTATCCATGCTATAATTGTATTGATAAGAAACTCAGATACATGTGTGGGTACATAGACAACACCATGTACCTAGTAAGCCTCTAATTGACTAGCTCGTTGATCAATAGATGGTTACGGTTTCCTAACCATGGACATTGGATGTCGTTGATAACGGGATCACATCATTAGGAGAATGCTGTGATGGACAAGACCCAATCCTAAGCCTAGCACAAAGATCGTAGTTCGTATGCTAAAGCTTTTCTAATGTCAAGTATCATTTCCTTAGACCATGAGATTGTGCAACTCCCGGATACCGTAAGAATGCTTTGGGTGTACCAAACGTCACAACGTAACTGGGTGGCTATAAAGGTGCACTACAGGTATCTCCGAAAGTGTCTGTTGGGTTGGCATGAATCGAGACTGGGATTTGTCACTCCGTGTAAACGGAGAGGTATCTCTGGGCCCACTCGGTAGGACATCATCATAATGTGCACAACGTGACCAAGGGGTTGATTACGGGATGATGTGTTACGGAACGAGTAAAGAGACTTGCCGGTAACGAGATTGAACAAGGTATCGGCATACCGACGATCGAATCTCGGGCAAGTACAATACCGCTAGACAAAGGGAATTGTATACAGGATCGATTGAGTCCTTGACATCGTGGTTCATCCGATGAGATCATCGTGGAACATGTGGGAGCCAACATGGGTATCCAGATCCCGCTGTTGGTTATTGACCGAAGAACGTCTTGGTCATGTCTGCATGGTTCCCGAACCCATAGGGTCTACACACTTAAGGTTCGATGACGCTAGGGTTATAAAGGAAGTTTGTATGTGGTTACCGAATGTTGTTCGGAGTCCCGGATGAGATCTCGGACGTCACGAGGAGTTTCGGAATGGTCCGGAGGTAAAGATTTATATATGGGAAGTCCTGTTTTGGTCACCGGAAAAGTTTTGGGTTTTATTGGTAACGTACCGGGACCACCGGGAGGGTCCCAGGGGTCCACCAAGTGGGACCACTGGCCCCAGGGGGCTGCATGGGCCAAGTGTGGGAGGGGACCAGCCCCAGGTGGGCTGGTGCGCCCCCCCCCCCCACCAAGGCCCGAGGCGCCTAGGGCTTAGGGGAAACCCTAAAGGGGAGGGCCTCCACTTGACTTGGGAGGCACTCCTCCCCCCTTGGTCGCCGCCCCCTCCTCAGATTGGATCTGAGGGGGCCGGCCCCCTCTCCATTGCCCCTATATATATGTGGGGGGTGGGAGGGCAGCCGCACCCAAGTTCTGGCGCAGCCCTCCCCCTCTCCCAAGTCCTTCTCTCCCGCGGTGCTTGGCGAAGCCCTGCAGGATTGCCACGCTCCTCCATTACCACCACGCCGTCGTGCTGCTGCTGGACGGAGTCTTCCCCAACCTCTCCCTCTCTCCTTGCTGGATCAAGGCATGGGAGACGTCACAGGGCTGCATGTGTGTTGAACGCGGAGGTGCCGTCCGTTCGGCACTAGGATCTCCGGTGATTTGGATCACGACAAGTACGACTCCTTCAACCCCGTTCTCTTGAACGCTTCCGCTTAGCAATCTACAAGGGTATGTAGATGCACTCTCCTTCCCCTCGTTGCTAGTCTCTCCATAGATATATCTTGGTGAGTCGTAGGAAAATTTTGAATTTCTACTACGTTCCCCAACAAACACTTATAAGAGAAAAATACTCAAATAAAGATGATAAGCTGACGTTGTATATAATCTCCCATTGACGAAAAATACGTTTAAGCATATGTTTACAATGGATGCATTAAGCGGAGATAAATAGGACTATCTGACATGTCCTATCCAGGGGCAGGCTGTGTACAGGTAGATAAAGTAGGTATAATGATCGTAAATAGATTCCACCTGGGTATTTCCTTCTGCGCACAACGTCTGTTGCCTCCTTGGATGTCTCTTCCATATGAGTCCGGCAATTCGGCTCTTCTGAGGATGCTGCACTAACGCGGTGTCCTGAAAGGTAAGAGGGAAAGAGTATGAAGGTATTTAGCGGTTACCCGCATTATCGACTGAGTCGTTGATGTGCCTCCGCCTATGCCCAAGGTATCTTGAGTGCGTAATTGTGTACGCGTGGCACGAATGCTGCTTTGGAGGGGCTTGAGCGGAGGTCGGACTGCTAATCATGGTCTTGATATTCATGATGATCCTGTTGCGGGGTGCTTCGGACTCGTTTGACAGTGCTCGAAGTTGTTGCCGGTTTGGTTTATCGGAGGAGGTCGCATTGTACTTCTGCCGCGAGGGCTGCCGTATGCTCTTCTATTCGAAGGGAGTGGTCCATATTTCCGTTGACAGTGATGACCCCGCGCGGTCCCGGTATCTTGAGCTTGAGATATGCATAGTGTGGCACCGCATTGAATCTAGCGAATGTGGTTCGTCCGAGCAGTGTGTGGTAGCCACTGCGGAAAGGGACGATGTCGAAGATTAGCTCTTCGCTCCTAAAGTTGTCTGGGGATCCGAAGACCACTTCCAATGTTATAGAGCTCGTGCAGCGGGCCTCTACTCTAGGAATAACACCTTTAAAGGTAGTTTTAGTGGGCTTGATCCTTGAAGGATCAATGCCCATCTTGCGCACTGTGTCCTGATAAAGCAGGTTCAGGCTGCTGCCGCCATCCATAAGGACACGCATGAGGTGGAATCCATCGATGATTGGGTCTAAGACCGATGCGGCTGAGCCGCCGTGATGGATGCTGGTAGGGTGATCCCTACGGTCAAAGGTGATCGGACAAGCTGACCATGGATTGAACCTGGGGGCGACTGACTCCATCGCATAGACGTCCCGTAGTGCCCGCTTCCGTTCCCGCTTGGGGATGTGGGTGGCATAGATCATGTTGGCCGTTTTCACCTGGGGGGGATTTCTTTTGTCCCCCCGTATTCGGACGCCGGGGCTCATTGTCATCGTTGTTGTGCAGCCCCTTGTCCTTGTTTTCGGCGTTTATCTTACCGGCCTGTTTGAACACCCAGCAGTCTCTATTGGTGTGGTTGGCTGGTTTGTCCGGTCTGCCCTGAATTTGGCATGAGCGCTCTAGTATGCGGTCCAGACTGGACGGTCCCTGATTATTTCTTTTGAACGGCTTTTTCCGCTATCCGGACTTAGATCCGTTGAATCCGGCGTTGACTGTCGTGTCTTTAGTGTTGTCGTCGTTGTTCCGTCTCTTATGTCTGTTGCGCCGTGGCTTGCCATTAGCATCGCGGCCGTCCGAAGCGCCAGAATGTGGCGTGGTGCCGCTGCGAGCCAACCAGCTATCCTCACCCGCACAAAAACGGGTCATTAGGGTTATGAGAGCTGCCATAGACTTGGGTTTTTCCTGGCCGAGGTGTCGAGCGAGCCATTCGTCACGGATATTATGCTTAAAAGCCGCCAGGGCTTCGCGTCCGGACAGTCGACTATTTGGTTCTTTTTAGTGAGGAACCGAGTCCAGAATTTCTGGGATGACTCTCCGGGCTGTTGAGTAATGTGGCTTAGGTCATCAGCGTCTGGTGGCCGCACATATGTGCCCTTGAAGTTATCAAGGAATGCGTCTTCCAGGTTTTCCCAACTGCCAATGGAATTTGCTGGCAGGTTGTTTAACCAGTGTCGGGCTGGTCCTTTGAGCTTAAGGGGGAGATACTTGATGGCGTGTAGATCATCTCCACGGGCCATGTGGATGTGGAGAAGGAAATCTTCGATCCATACTGCGGGGTCTGTTGTGCCATCGTATGATTCGATGTTTACGGGTTTGAATCCTTCTGGGAATTCATGATCCATCACTTCGTCAGTGAAGCAGAGGGGGTGTGCGGCGCCTCTGTGTCGGGCTATGTGGCTACGCAGGTCGGATTGGTCTAGGTTGCTATGTTCGGCCCGGTCGGACTTGTTGATGATGTATCCGGCGCGACGGTCATCATCGCGCGCTGGGGCGCGCCCCCTCGATCCGTAATCGATCTTGGTTGTCCTGCTTTATTTTCCAAAATATCTTGCAGGTCGTGCTTGTTGCCCTGAGCTGTAGTGTATCGGCGTGGGGGTGTGGGCTGGTATCCGGGCTGATATCCCATTTTATCCCGGCCACGGGGTGGCCGGTCAACCGTTTGGCGTTCGAGTCCATATTCCTTGGCTGCCAAGACTTCAGCCCATCTATCTGTGAGCAGGTCTTGATCAGCTTGGAGTTGTTGTTGCTTCTTCTTCAGGCTCCTCGCAGTGGCTATAAGCCTACGCTTGAAGCGCTCCTGCTCCACGGGATCCTCGGGCACGCCGAATTCGTCGTCGCCGAGGCTGATCTCGTCTTCGGAGGGGGGCATGTAGTTGTCCTCCTCCGGGTATGTGTCTGTCGCCTGTTCTTCTGGGCTGACCTGCTCATCTTCCTGTTCGGCCTGCTCGAAGGCGGGCTGGTCAGGGTCATATTCTTCTTTGGCGCCATCCGGATTATTTTCATCTCCGGGGCCGGTGTTGCTATGGCGGGGCTTGGAGCGGCGCCGATGATGCCCATTCTTTGATTTTCTTCCCGAGGGGTTGTCCTCCGTTACCTCGTCGCCATTAGTTTCCTTCGGACTATCCACCATATATATATCATATGAGGAGGTGGCCGTCCACCGCCCGGTGAGCGGTGGCTCCTTTAATTGTCCTGCATCGTCGTCCATACCATCGATGTCTTCGGAGTCAAAGTCAAGCACGTCGGTTAGATCATCGATCGTGGCAATGAAGTGGGTGGTGGGTGGGCAACGAATTCCGTCGTTGTCTGCTTCCTACTCGAGCCGGACATAGTTCGGCCTGGAGTCTCCTGACAAGGAGAGAGACTTCAATATGTCCAACATGTCGCCGAAGGGCGAGTGCTGAAAGACGTTCGCCGCGGTGAACTCCATCACCGGAGCCCAACCAGGATCGGCGGGCTCCGGGGCGCGCGGACTGGAACCTGCATACGGATATGAATCCGGGGGTCCGGAGTCACACGCTCCCTTAGAGGTGAGACCTGTGTTCGGCTCCATCCCCGATGAGGGCACGGCCTGCGGGGTGGGGTACAGCCCTCCGTCCTTAGGCGAAGCAACCTGCCCGGGATTTAGATCCGAGGCCTCTGCCGGGGTGATATCCCGAGCAGCGTCCGGCAGCAGGTCTAAGCCATGCTCATCGTGACTATTCGGCATTTCTGGCGCTGACCCGAATCCGTCGAAGATCAAGTCTCCACGGATACCCGTCGTGTAGTTCAGGTTTTCGAACCTGATTTGATGGCCGGGGTATAGCTGTCGATCTGCTCCAAGCGGCCAAGCGAATTGGCCCGCAGCGCGAAGCCGCCGAACACGAAGATCTGTCCAGGGAGGAAAGTCTTACCCTGGACAGCGTCGTTGATGACGATTGAAGGAGCCATCGAGCCTGAAAGCGACGACACAGAGGAACTCTCAATGAAAGCACCAATGTCGGTGTCAAAACCGGCGGATCTCGGGTAGGGGGTCCCGATCTATGCGTCAAGGCTGATGGTAACAGGAAGCAAGGGACATAGATGTTTACCCAGGTTCGGGCCCTCTCGATGGAGGTAAAACCCTACTTCTTGCTTGATTAATATTGATGATATGGGTAGTACAAGAGTAGATCTACCACGAGATCGTAGAGGCTAAACCCTAAGAGCTAGCCTATGATGGTATGAATGTAATTGTGATCGGCCTTCTAAGGACCAACCTCTCCGGTTTATATAGACACCGGTGAGGGCTAGGGTTTACATGGAGTTGGTTACAAGGAAGGAAATATAATATCTGGATCGCCAAGCTTGCCTTCCACGCCAAGGAAAGTCCCATCCGGACACGGGCCGAAGTCTTGAGTCTTGTATCTTCACGCTTCAATAGTCCGGACGTTGTACACAGTCTGGCTGTCCGGATACCCCCTTATTCAGGACTCCCTCAATACCCATATCTGCTCAAATCATCTTGTGAAGGTCAGAAAATAACGATACTTGCCACGAGCATCAACACTCATTGGATCGCATACATCGGTATGTATTATTTCCAATAAGTCAGTAGCTCATTCCATTGTTCCGGAGAACGGAGTTTTAGTCATCTTGCCCAAAAGGCACGGTTCGCAAGCATCAAATGATTCATAACCAAGTGATTCCGGAAATCCATCTTTATGGAGTTTCTTCATGCGCTTTACACCGATATGACCCAAACGGCAGTGCCACAAATAAGTTGCACTATCATTATTAACTTTGCATCTTTTGGCATCACTATTATGAATATGTGTATCACTACGATCGAGATCCAACAAACTATTTTCATTGGGTGTATGACCATCGAAGGTCTTATTCATGTAAACAGAATAACAATTATTCTCTAACTTTAAATGAATAACTGTATTGCAATAAAAATGATCAAATCATATTCATGCTCAACGCAAACGCCAAATAACATTTATTTAGGTTTAACACTAATCCCGAAAGTATAGGGAGTGTGTGATGATGATCATATCAATCTTGGAACTACTTCCAACACTCATCGTCACTTCACCCTCAACTAGTCTCTGTTTATTCTATAACTCCTGTTTTGAGTTACTAATTTTTAGCAACCGAACAAGTATCAAATACTCAGAGGCTAGTATAAACACTAGTAAGGTACACATCAATAACCTGTATATCAAATATACCCTTATTCACTTTGCCATCCTTCTTATCTACCAAATATTCAGGGCATTTCTGCTTCCAGTGACCATGTCCTTTGCAGTAATAGCACTCAGTTTCAGGCTTTGGTCCAGCTTTGGGCTTCTTCGCGGGAGTGACAACTTGCTTGCCATTCTACTTGAAGTTCCCTTATTATTAAGCCAGGTCGGTATGTTAGTTTCGGAGCAAGTCAATGTCGAGCTTGACGGCGTTTTTCGTCATCAACGCCGACCACCGCGCCCTAGTTTTCTCTTCCCGCAGGGCAGCCCAGGTCTTGGCATCGGCGAGGCAATGCTCGACTGACTCTTGCACACGTGCGGCAGCTGACTCGACGTGTTTGGCCTTCTTGGCCCCTTTGTTGCCGCCCGAGCGCCCGTCGGCCGTGCCCGGGGTCGGCGCGTCCGGCTTGTACGTCTCCTTGGCCTTGGCGAGGGTGCGCCGGACATCCGCCCACTTCTCGCACTTGTTGATCCACTTGAAGACATGGAGATACTTGAACTCCTGGTCGATGTTGTCATCGTGAAACATGGTGAACATGCGCAGTAGCTGCGCCAAGGAACGAACATCAGCCGGCGGGCGCGCACACGGCGAAAGGAAATGGGGAGATGCCGGCGTGTTGTACCTGATCCTCGACGATGGCGCCGCTCTTCGGGCGAGCCGCGATCTCCTCGACGATCCCATGACATTTGTTGCACGCCATTTGGATAAGCCCCCAATGGTTCGCCATCGCCTTCGACCCACGCTGCATGTAGACACCTTTGAAGTAGGGGTCGACGAGCTTGCGCTCGTCGAACTCAGCCTTGATGCGGCCCCAATACGTGTCGATGTCCTGGTTCATGCCGGTGATCGGGTCGAGGCAGACAACTTTCCATGCTTCAGCGAGGCACTCGTACTCCTTGGACACCCACTTGATGCGCGGCTCGCTGGTCCTGGCTGCTCGTTTCTTCTTCTTCTTGCCTTTCCTCGTCGGAGCAGGCATCGGCTCCTCCTCTAGTTCCTCCTCCACCTCCGGCTCTTCCTCGCCATAGTCGAGCTCGCCGTCCATGTCGTCGTTGAGATCAATTGTGTCGTCTTGGGCAGTGAACCCGGGGAAGGCGACGACGGCGGCCGAGCCAGATGCGACGCTTGTGAGAAGAGGAGTGCGCCACGGCGAAGAGGTGGCGTCAGGGAGGCTGCGTAGGCCGGCGGCGAGTAGGTATATGAAGGGTACTGCAGGTCAGCGAAGGCAGGCGACGGCGTGCGCTGGACCGGGCGACCATGGGGGAAGGTGACATTGGGGTTGAACCCGCCATGTACGTCGCCGTCGACATAGCCCAGCGACGGCGTGCAGCCACAGGGTTGTGGCGACGACAAGAAGCTGGCCGGAGATCCGACGCTTTGCTGACACCAGGTCGCGTGCGGGCCGTGGCAGCCGGGTGGATTCATCATCCCCGCGCAAGCCGCCTCGGTTTGTCCGGCTGAGCGCTTCGCCTGCTCCGCCACCACCGCAGCCGCGAGCGCCGCCCTGTCCCGGGCCTTCTTGGCACTGTTACGTCTATCGGCAGTGACGGCCTCCCGGCTGCACTTCCACCTTCCAGTCAGCGTTGCTCATGCCCGGGGGCTTGGACGGCGGCGCCCTCTGCTTCCTCTGGCCGGCATCGGAGGTTGTGGTATCCGTCACGGTGTGGGGGAACACGTACTTCTTCGACGGCATGGCGCCCGACTTGGAAGGGAGGAGGAGATTGGCGGGAGGAATGGAGAATGAAACGAAAGCCGAGGGGGAAAGCGGGAGGAAACGGCAGGAAAAGAGCCTCCTCTCGCCAACAGAGCGGCCCCACGCCCCTTTTTGCTTCTGCCGGCGCCCCCCAACGACACCCAGACGCTTGGGTTCAGCTCGGGATCACCGACTGTTAATTTGGCCCAAACCGGCACTAAATGAGATCCTGGGGGGCGCGACAGGGCCAATTTTCGGCCGTCAACGCTAAAAAATCGCGGAAGGGGTTGGCTATATGGGGCACGGCTGGAGATGCTCTTAGAAAGAGAGACAAGCAAAGTCAGGCTTCCGGTGCTTCACCATAAGTGAAACTGCAGTTAGGCTTTTCTCTATCTTATAATTGTTAGAGTTTAATTAACGTGTGTTAATTATGGGGTAAATCTCCCCTTGTAACTGCCATCTCTCCCGAACGGATGCCTCTTCATCGCATCCCTTCTCCTTGTATAAATGCTTACAATCATCTAGTGAAAGAGATAGAGGATTCACTTTTCTCTCAACATGTTATCACACACTTTGCTCTGCCAAGAGCGAGAAGGCCAACCAACTCACTGGCCGTGGTGCCCGCCCTCGCAGAGGCCACCCTCGCTCCAGCACTGGTCGCGCCCGCGCCGCGCGGGCCTCGCGCCCAGCCGCTCGGCTGCCTCTCGACCATCCGCGTCGCGCCGCTGGAGACGCCATCCGGGGCGCTCAGCATGCCTCTGGACGCGGCCTTGACGCCGCCGCTCGCGCTCCCGTGGGGCTTGCCCCCTGGCTCATGGCCGGCCAGAGCGCTCGGCCGTGCGCCGCGCCGCACCCGCTCCTCCACCGGCGAAATGGCTTGCGCCGCTGTCACTGACGCCCACCCTCGCCGTCCCATCCGCGCTCGTCTGTGCGCCGCGCCGCACCCCAGGCCACAGCCTCCACGTCGTCCGGCCGCGTCGGCTGCCCACGGCCGTCGGCCCATGTGAGATACTCGGCCTTGGGACGGCTTCAAGCCCACGCGGCCTCTTTCCGGCCCCGACACCGCTTCTCCCTATGTGTGTCCCTCCATCGTGGTTGCTCCAAGCGCCCTCAGGAACGACAGCCGCGGTGGCTCAAAGCTGCCTGCGGCGGAGGCGTCGGTGCATGGCGCGCCAGGCTTCAGGCACGCGTGACGCGGCCCTGGCCAGTATGCCAAAGCGGCGGCGACGGTAATGGTGTTTTCTCCCCGTTGGAACCGCACGGGAGAAACACAGAGATAACCTTATCTCTTTGCTAGTTTGCATTAAGATCCTTGTATTTACAGGAATTTGCAAAACAGGCTAAAACAGTCTAGGCTAACAGTACTATTTACTAGTACTTGCCTGTCTTAGACCCTGTTAGTTACTATATTTTTTGTTGAATTTTAAAATTCCAGAAATATGTGTACGTTGATACTTGGCATGTTCAATGTGTTTATCACATTTCATTTTTATTGAACATGTTTTTGCAATTGAGATCATCTTCTCTCGCAGCTCAAACTTGCAAATTTTTGAATATTTCTCCCTCAACTTATTTGGAATCACAAGGTAATGAGTTGGGATCTACTGCTCATTTGCAGACTATCCTCTCTTACTGTGAGGTCTATGATTTGTCAATCTCGACAAGTGATTACCTTCAACGCATATTTCTTATATTTAAATTGTAGCATACACAAGATAATGGCCATGCAGCCGGTTACTGTGAGATCTAAATGATATTCAATGTGTTATGTTCACACGATTGAGGTTCAGAATTAATTCAAGTTTTGACTTGAGCATCAAATTTACAACATCATTACTATTCATTACAATAGTAGTGTATTTCTGTTGAGCACGATGTATTCCGGAATGTATGTATCTCCATGTTCGCTACATGTCGAGATTAATACGTCTATTTCCAATTGAGATTTTCAATTTGTTGCAAATACATATGCAAAATTCAAGGTGTCATCCTTAGCAATTTGAGATTCACACTAATGATTTCGAGCCACCTTCTTGAAATCTATTAATTTTGCAACATTAAGATGTATTTATATTGCGCAACCTGTAATATAAATAAATTACTGGTTTTTCACCGGGATGATATGTTCTGTGTGTTTACCACATTGGCATTCTTCATGAACATGTCACAGCGGCCGAGATTGATTTCTCCCACACAACAAACTTGTAAATTTTTGACGATAACATCTCCCTCATTATATTAGGAAAACACAAGGTAATGAGTTGGATCTATTGCCCATGTGCAGACTATCTCTATTACTGTGAGATCGGTATGATCTTCAATGTGTTATGTTCCCATAATTGAGGTTGAGCATTTTCAAGTTATACACTTGAGTCAAATTTTTGCATTCTTCTTACAACACCATGATGGTTTTAATTTACTTCTTGTAAATTAATTATCTCTGGCTTGCCCCTATAAGTAATCGATGGCTAACAATTTGAGGCACTTGCCCTCAATGGCCACAACTTACTTAAGCGGGCAAGTGCCTCAATGACTGATAGCGGGCAAGTGCCCATGGGATAGCGCATGCAATCCAAGCCACGCCACCGGGACGCAAAGGACCTCAAGGGTAATGGTTTGAAACTCACTTCAAACCCTCAACCTGACACCATCAAGCTGTCACGAGACCCTATGAGCATGGAGAGCAGATGGTTGAATATGCATCAACCGACATGTTTGGAGACTATACATTTAGTCCCTTAGTCTCCTTAGTGATCTATTTATTTATGTCCATTTCTGATGTTCTAATAAGAACATGATTATTGTTGTCATCAAATATTATATATCACAATATATTGTATCAGCACTTTGGTACAAATACATTTGTATGTATTATATATATCTGACAGTGATTTTCATATTGAAAATCTTCATGTCTATATATAGATTTCTACGGGGGTCAATCTAATGAAAGATGATTTGTGCCATGTGGACATATGCATCATGAACTCTATACTCGGGGAAGTGAAATGTTTCCACTCTCGTTGAGAGAAAGGAGAGATTTTCTAAAATCGCTAGATGCGATGAGGTATTTGTTGGCTCAACTCGAGTCATATTTACTGTCCCTGTGGGTACTTGAGTAACGTCGGAATGTTTTATTGCCTCCCACGTTTAACTCGTACCCTACTAAGCTATAGAGATATCTATCAAAATGGTTTCCATAGCGAAACTTATGCTGACAAGAAAGAGGAATACATTCTCTTTACCATATGCAACGGATATGGCAAGCACATTATCTATGTATCATATGGATTGTACTATACATACTACAAAACCCGTAGCACATGTTGCGCCCAAGATAGTTTTCCAAAATGTCTTGTACATGAAAAACTTGGCATACTCGCCTTGGTCATCGAGACACTGGGTTGAAACTGGAACTATCAGCAATTCCAATAGTTTATGATTATTATGATGCTAAATTCTAACAATATTTGGATTTTGTGTGCACTACATGTGACACAAAGAAGCTAATTTTAAGGTTCGCACACCTTAAAGTCTATGCTAAACCACTCAGACTCCTTGAATGCATCGAGTTGAGGTAAGTGGTTCTTCACATCCATTGACTAGACTATTCAGGTATTTCATGGTTCTAAAAGACATATCTACATGATGGTCTTAAATGTGTGTGCTTTATTCACACGAAACCATTGGTTCATTATCCTGACATCAATTTCAAGCAAATCGAATGGATAACATTGCAGAATTCTTCTTGAGTGCCTTCTCTATGGCCCTTGGATTGAGTTTAGCAATTTTTCCTAAGGTCTAGATTCAAAATGGTTTGGTAGAATCCTATCCAAAGAGTTAAGCTCATAGCATTATCTTCACTTTGGAATTGCAACTTTCCAATTTTACGTTGGAGTCATGCAGTTTTACACGCTCACGACCAAAACTGCATAATATTATTCCCCTCTATCTTTGATACGTGGAAATCTACCAAGTATTTCCTATCTGCGGTAATTCGTTACACGCCGATATCATCACCCTAACATACATCATTGGCCCCTCAACATATAGTTGGGATCTATGTGAGGAATAACTATATTACCGTCAATACGTCAAGCCCCTCACATGAGGAGTTATTCAAGGCCAGTATGTTGATTCAATGAGGAATATTTCCAGGCATTAGGGGGAGAATTCAAATACCATAAAGAATGCCAGCAAATTAGTGGAATGTTCAACACATTTCTGCCTCAAATCCACGTACTCAAAGATCTGAACCACGCGTTCAAAAGATTTGCAACACATTGCAAATAAACTGCTAGATTTATTTACTGACTATAAAGGTGTCATACAATCCTACAATCCTGAAAAATATGTCGGAAAGAGTGGAGGTACCAACTAAAACCACTCAACTCCCCATTCAAAGCAACAGGGGGAGAAGTACGGCGATAGTACATCAAAATTCAGCTTTTCGCAAGCAAGGATATCAAGGCCTGTGAATCAGTAAATGCAAGTCAACTTCACGTTGACAGATACCTGATGGGTAGTATACACCCAGTGGACGGGAAACCTCCACCAACCCAGGTCATAGTGCACACAATGACCAGGACATCGGAATACCCGACTCAATCGCATTGGAAAATCGCGACCAGTCACCATGGGTACCGATATTTCCATCAACTATATATAAATATATAGATTCTGGAGAAACATATAACCGGAAGTCTACAATTGTCGACATGCATTTGTCAACTAGATTGCAAAAACCTTTCAAATGATTCATGTCCAAAGACCATGGCCATGGCAAAGTGTGAACAACACTCGGACTAAACTCAAGCAAAGGATGCAATTCTAGGTTGAAATAATCTTGCTCAATAAAGAGAAGATATTCACATAAGCAATACCTACACCTCTTTTCTTCTGGAAACAAAATGAGAACACCGAGGTGGTGAAACATAGAGCAAGATACCCAACTATTTTTCTAAGGTGGAATCTCTTTCCGATATCTTATATCATTGGCAGTATAAAATCATCTATCTATGCAGTTGATAGATGTAGTGATCACATATCCATGTGGATCACTAGATTCAGACATATATGATTGATTTTTGATGGAATCTCAATTCTAAATCGAAATATAAAATGCAACATACATTGTGTAAAATCGATAAGCCACCATACGGCTTATTGTTGTCGGTACATATGGTACAACCGACGTAGTGATATCCTTATACACAAAGATTTCTCCTACAATGATGATTATCCATGTTTGTATGTCTACAATGACGATACATGTAATCTCTAAAAGACGGAGTGTAAAATGAAGGATTTGGGTAAACCAAAATACTGCTCATTACTACAACTTCAACACCTTCATTCATACATTATAATATACTATATTGTCTATATCCATAATATATTGGAGAAATTTATTGTGGACAACTATTATCCATCATGGTAGTTCATTCTCTAACGTAGAAAATGATCTATTTAGACTAAGAGATGATGGAAACGAGATAAACGTTTCATAATGTCATTGGATCCACCAAACACAATTGGTTCGGACTTAAGAATATCTTTCGATATCAAGGCATCAAACATCTCGTCCTGGTTTTCAGTTTCACAAAAATGTGAACACCGATGTTATTGGATACATCAACCAGATCCCCACTATGTCAGATCGTAGACAAGCTTAGTGTTAACCCTCTCATGCAATGGCTACATCCACCAATCATTATCTCGATGATTTCTTGTGTTGCCTGGATGCAAACAGGTTACATAATAAGCAATGTCACTATATTGCATAATAAGGAACTGCTATAAAGCTAGACAAGAGGATATTTTCCATAATAAATATATGTGCTAATTAATCACAACGCATCCAAACCCGTGAGACATGGGGATACAAACGCCTAGGTAGGGTCATCCTGTAGACAGGATCCCCGAGCCATCTGCACCTCAATTTAACAGCTCATCTTCATATCATCATTCAAACCAAAATGATACAAATACAAGGACAAGTTTTTTTTGGATGTTCTTATTCAACCGTGTTTATCAGAAGCACAGGTAACACAATCACAGCCATCAACCACATTAATTCACAACAGTGCAGAGAGCATAGAATATTTCATATCCATGACAACCACATGGACAAGCAGACATATCAAAATGTCATCAGTTCAGACCGCCGTCTGCTTGTACCTCTTTCATTAAGAAATATTTTCATCAAGAGAACAGCAAGAAAGATCAACAACAAAATACAGGAACAGATCATAAAAACAACAGAAGAAATCTCAATAGCAAACAGACAGGAACTCAGTAAGAACGTAGTCATTGATAATCACATCTGGCATACGGAGTGAATTTCCTCACTGCTCCAAATGCAAGCAAATAAACTAATCAACTATTTTGGTCAGACTTATACTTGTTCACCCAAACTCAGACAAAGTAAAGAACCATGAAAACAAACAGATTTCTACCTAAATTACAAATTCTGCTTTCCACATTAAAGGAACTTGTCTAATAGTTTGATTTAATTACAGACAAAATACAAACTAAAATGTTTCAGAATAGGAGCGGTGGTATCTACACCTTAGCAAAAAACAATCCTGGAAAAGCTCTGAGGTTGAAAGGTCGTCAGATAGGAGCGAAAGACTATTTTGTTCAAGTAATCATTATTTGATCATATGAACTATGCACTTGTGATCATCATTCAACCTTGAAAAACCAATAGCTAACAAAGAAAGATTCACGGAAACATTGTGCAAAAGAACATATTAAAACTGCAGACTACGAAACAAGCAAGATCATTGGCCTCATAGAGAAGATTAGATCGTTCCACATAAGAAAATTCAGACATATGCTTGTTTATAATTTGATTTAATCCTGGGCCACTAACAGAAGCAAACCACTTAAAATGTAAAAACACATCAGCATAAGGAACTAACCGGGGGAAAGCATTTTGATCTAGAAGAAAGGACTCAGAATATGGGTGGTGATATAACAGAATGGTCGGCAAGGCAAGAAGATGCCAGTTACGACGAACGAGACCAAATATCAATCGTCACTGTCCTCAAACACGATGCAAAATTTGAAGACAAGCACACAAATTGCAGCATGCTCCAGACACAAAATCCAAGCATGCTTTATACACTGGACAACAATCTGCAATGACCAGAACTAGAGAAATGCATAATCAATAAGGTACTCCCTCCTTCCATCTATATAGGGCCTAATGCGTTTTTCAAGGCTAACTTTGACCAAATGTTAGAGCAATAATATATGACATGCAACTTACACAAAGCACATCATCAAATGCGTATGTGAAAGGAGCTTTCAATGATATAATTTTCACATTATGCATGTCATGTATTATTAATTTTATCAATAGTCAAAGGCGGTCTTAAAAGACGCATTAGGCCCTATATAGATGGAAGGAGGGAGTAGCACTAATGCACACCACCACAGTGCTTACAAAAAAATGGAAAAAAATGACAAGAGATGTAGGAAGGTTGGTAAGCGGGTTGCCCAATAATATTGGCAGGCCGACCAGATTTCCTTCCTTGGTGGTTTGACTACAGCCGAATCTGGCAGGCAAGACGATGGTACAAAGAACCAATGCCTTGGTACAATGCAGTCCTGATGCTGTTTTAATATATGAGCAATGGTTGTAAAGTGCAATGTTGGAGACGTCAGACAATGCTTTCTAGGCAAATGCATCTCCATCAAAACGCAACAATGTTTGCTGCTCGGAGCCCAGTGCATATCTTCATCCATACCACACATTTGAAATCTGTAGCGCAGTGTCCAAAAAAAATAACATACTGAAGAATGCATGACAATAAAACTAAACACTCAAAAGCTGTTCAATTTGGCTTCACAATTGCAGAAAGACAGCATGGACGCATAGCGACCGATCAGTCCCGAAAGATGGTATGATTAAAAGGTTTTTCATCACCAGCCAAGCAAAATCAATTAAATGGTGTTCTTCCACATGAGCAAAAAGACACCAGGATTGTGGGAGTGCCAAAAAACACAACAATTAAAGAGTGGAAGACAAGGAACTAAGACAAACGGTATCCAATTTGACCTCAGAATTGCAGAATGGCAGCATGGACGCATAGCGACCGATCAGTCCCAAAAGATGGTATGATTAATAGGTTTTTCATCACTGGACAAAACTGAACAAATGTCTCAGAAATCCCAACATAGATAAAATATGAGCTGGACACTAGAATTGCATATGCACAGACAAAGGTTAAAATAGAAAACAAGGTCAAATAAGAAAAATGAGAGAAAACCATGCGAGATTTGACTCAACTGCCCATTTCACCACACAGGCCAGTACATACCATTAAAGTGCAGTGCAAAATCATGCTAGTCCTGCAAGTAGACCTCAAAAGATAAATTTTCATCGAAGGGGGAGTGCAGATACCAAAGGCATAGAAATAACAATGAGATGCATTGAAATGAGAGGAAAATGATTGTTGGCGAAAGAGATAATGAAGCTCAACCCAACGGCCCACTTTCCAAAAATTAATATAGCAGGAAACACTTTCAGTAATAAATGCACATCAAAAAGCACTTGACCGATACACACTTATCCTGCAAAGGCAGCATGGGCATAAAAATAACAATTAGATACAATACAATGAGAGGAAAATGATTGTTGGCAAAAGAGACTATGAAACTCAACCCAACTGCCCACTTTCCACAAATTAATATAGCAGGAAACACTTTCAGTAAGAAATGCACATCAAAAGGCATTTAACCAATACACACTTATCCTGCAAAGGCAACAAGGGAGAAAATGGCAAAACAACTTCTAAAGCAAAGCAGATAGATTCAGAAGCAGTGATCTCATTGGAAGGATAATGAGAGGAAAATGATTGTTGGCGAAAGAGATTATCAAGCTCAACCCAACTGCCCACTTTCCACAAATTAATATAGCAGGAAGCACTTTCAGCAAGAAATGCATAGCAAAAGCATTTAACTGATACACACTTATCCTGCAAAGCCTAAAAGGGAGGAAAAGTGAAACAAGTTCATGTGCTAAGCAAATAGATTCAGAAGCATTCATCACAGACAAAGAACAGAGAAGGCAAGCGTATTGTTATGCTGTTATGGAAACAGACAACAATCACACAAAAAACACAGAAAAGTCAGATTAGTTGAGAGGAAAGTGATTGTTGCGAGTGTAAAAGCCGATACACATATCCTGCACGATGTGCATAAAACTTAAAACATCATGGAACCTACAAATTAATAATCATAGTTTGTTGACTTACACAACAAAAAAAACAGAAGATAACACAGATATAACAAGCAAGTTGTAGCACTAAGGTTTACGCATTACTGTATATCAGAGCACGGATTCTAACAATACCACACAACAATAAATCTGGAATCATATATTTGTTACTGATGATAGAACTTAAAAAGGTTAAGCCCTTTTGTACCAGTACACATCCATCATAAATAAAAAAGTATAACTACATAATCTGAAACCATAGCATCAGTCAACCTAAACTCTTATATACCACTAGGCAGATGGAATTTTTTTTCACTTTTAAGCAACTGCAATTTCTGCTGCAAGAGGCCTCAGGAACTCATCCTCATCCTTAGGAGGGTGGATGGTAACAAGGTCAGGTAAAGGTGTAGCTGGTCCTTGTTTCCCCTTCGGATCCCAGTCAAGCATGATCTTAACCTTGATACCCAGCACACCCTGAAAGCAAATAAGATCAGCTAAGTTGTGTGAACTATCAAAAACATTTATGTACAGCAACTACCTTCCATTTGAAGTAGGCCCCAAACCTGTCTCAGAAGAACATGCCTCACAGCTCCATCAATATACTGGTTGACAGGATGGCCAGAAGAGATCATATAGCCATCCTTGAACTTCATGGACTTAGCACGCTGTGCCCTAAGCTTCCCACTCACAATAACCTAGAAATCAGGAACACTCTATGAGTACATGAGCTAAATTACCTCAATCAAAACAACAAACTATTGTCAACAGAACAGGTACCTCACAGCCCTTCGCACCACTCTCCATGACAAATCGGAGTACACCATAGCACGCTCTGCAAGTACATAAACTAAATTAGACAAAGAGCTCCCAACAAACAACTGATAATAGTAAGACACTCGGTTAGCAATTTTATCTGACTGCCCTAACATAAGAAAAGATTGGGAAATGCCAAAAGTAATGAGGACAACCAGTTTGGAACACATTAGAAGCCTATAGACGAAGCTTCCCAGCAAATGATGCCACAGGTAATCTAGTCATCTTCCGACACAAAGCCGGCATAGAGACCTATTTGCTTTATAGATGACATAGTGAGCGATGGCACAAGAAACATATCTGACCAGATAAGTTGGTACTTTTCTCCAGAGAAGAAACTAGTAGCAACATGAATCTACTGATTACAAAATGCAATACAGGGCAACAATTAATTACAATCACCAAGTAGAAAGAGAGGACCCTAATAACAATTGATAAGACTCATACAGCAATACGATAATTCAGCTAAGCAATTTTATATCCTGACACAAGGGACTTGTGAAAGCCAATTATAGGTAATGTGGCCAACCAGTTAGGAAAGCATTAGAAACCTATAGACAAAGCTTCTCAGCAAATGAAGCCTGGTTGGCACAGGTAATTTAGTCATCTTCCGACACAAAGTTGGCATAAAATAACCTATTTGCTTTATAGATGACGTATGGGAAACGTAGGCACAAGAACCCAAACTTCAAGAAGATTCATTGGTCATGTTCTCTCCAAAGCAGAAAGCAAGCAATGGAAACATTAGCAAAATGCATCAACGGCATCAACTGCTTACAGAAAGCAATGGAGAGCTACAATTGATTTCTGTCACCATCGAACACAAGTTCGGCGTTAATGAGCCAGACATGTTGTGAAGATGACATGGTAGTACGCTACTCGTATATGTAACTAAATACAAGTTTCAGAGCGTGTGGGTTCAGGAATAACCTTCGGACGGCGAGGCCATCGAGCAGCTTGTAGCGGAGGGACTCGGCCTGAGCGACGGCGCAGAGGCCGCGGTTCAGGACCTTCTCGGCGTACAGCTCGACGCCGCCGTCCGGAAAGTTGAAGCGCTTCTGCACCACCGACGTCAGCTCCCTTATCCTCCGGCCCTTCTCGCCTGAACGCCAAACATCACCAGCCACCAGAGCAACAAAATCTCAGATCCGGCGTCGAAAACAATAGAAAGAAGGGACACTTGCGGTCGGGAAATGCACGTACCGAGGACGTTCTGGGTGCGGGTGGCGCGGATGATGATCTCGGTGCGCATGGGGGTGACCCGGATCTCGACGCCGGCGAAGCCGTCCTCCCCGAGCTCGCGGGTCAGCATCTCGTTCAGCTCGGCCAGAAACACGCCGTCGGCAACGAACTGCGAGCGAGTAACGGCGTAAGAATCTACATGTCGTGCTAATCAAGCTGGGGATCGAGAAGGGAGAGGGCTCGGTCTCGTACCTTTCGCTTCTTGCTGATCTGAAGAGCCATGTTGGAGAAGGGAGGGGGAGGGAGATGATTTGGCGGCGGCGGCGGCGGCGGCAGAAGGTAAACCCTAGGTTTGGATGGAAATGTTGAGGAGCGACTGCGAATATATAATAGATCGATCGGGCGTTAGGGTTTTGCTACAGATGTTTAGGCCGGTCGGGCCGCCGTGGCTATCTACCGGGCCGCCGTTCAGTCTGGGCAGTTCCCTGGCTATCGGCGCACCGATTGTCCAAAAGAACACACATCACACACGCGTCCCTTAAAAGTGAAAATGTTAGACCACTTCCAGCCGAGCCTCCAACACGGCCCCTCACGCGATTTCTTCGTGTCGGCGCCCAAAAAACGGCTCAGTCGCGTCTTAGGAGTTCGTTTTTCGTCGGTTTGGACCGAAATTAGCGCCCGCGGCCCCAGGCCGAACCCGGCACGCTGGGGAGCACCTGGAGGCGTCGGGGGACGCGATTTTAGCGCGAACGAGGATAGGCCCGCCGAGTTAGGGAGACGTCGCTTCGTCGCCCTCATCGCCTCGGTTCCCGCGGGAATCAATGCCAAGGCTGCCGCGCCGGTCAGCCTCCATTGATGCCTCACGGGCGGCGCAGTGAAGGCGACGTCGACGCGCGTCCCGCTCCTACCACGCGTCGCCCCGCATGCAGCCTCTCACTGCCCGCTGGGGCTATAAAAGGCGACCCCTCCCCGCCGGTGAACGCCACAACCCCCATGCATCCGCCTCGCAAAGCAGCCCTCTCCCCCCTTCTCGTCGACGAGCAAAAATGGCCGAGAGGTTTCCAGGCGACGGCGCGACGGCGAACGGCTTCGGCCGCCGCCATCTCCAAGAGCCGGAGGCGCACCTTCTCTATGAGGTCGAGTATCCGGCGCCCCCAGACATGTGTGTGACGGGGCGTGGAGGCTGAGTGTCGGCGGCGTCCCGGTGCCACCGGTGCCCCAAGGGGCGGCACGGCGGGCTGAGATCGCCCGCATCCGCTCGTCCCTGACGGAGGAACAGCGGAACGACCCGAGATATGCACCCGACAGCGAAACGTTATGGACGATGTACTTCGAGCGCCGCCACGAAGAGCATATCGCCTCCGTCAATGGCGCCATTCCCGCGGCCGCCTCAACGCCAAAGGACGGCGCGAGTGGTGGGGCATCCCAGGCCGCACCCTCGAGGGCGTCCTCGACCACATCGAGACCAACAACGTGTCGCGCCTCGAGTACCCGGCGTGGTCGTCCTTCTCTCGCCGCCACGGCAATTCCTGGACGTCGCGACGAATGGAGCCGACGTCCTCGTCGTCGAGCTCCGGCTCGTCGGCTCTCGGTCCCGTCAAGCCAGAGCCAGAGGAGACACCACATCGGTGCCCTCGTCATCAACGAGGGTACCCGCCTCTCCCCGCGCTCCCTTCGCCTGGTTCGGCCGAAGCTCGAGCCGGCCTGCTCCCCGTGAAGCCGGAGCACGCCGACATGGTGGTCCCCGACGACGAGGCCGCCCTAAAATGGGTGAAGGAGGACTACGTTCGCGAGCAGGTACGCCGCCAGCGCGAGGCATATACGGAGCTCCAGGTCCGGTGCCAGGCCCGGCGCCACGGGCGCGAGGAGGGCGGTGTCATCGTCCTCGACAGCGACGAGGAGGACGAGGTCGGGCCATCCAGTGCCCCGCCGCGCGTCGGCGACCTTGGGCAGGGGTGCAACAGGGATGAAGGTGGCTCCGGCGGGGCGCGCGACGACAACAACGGCGGCGGCGACTACACCCGTTTCTACAGGCTTCTTGAAGGAAATATGCCCTAGAGGCAATAATAAAGTTATTATTTATTTCCTTATTTCCTTATTTCATGATAAATGTTTATTATTCATGCTAGAATTATATTAACCGGAAATATAATACATGTGTGAATACATAGACAAACATAGTGTCACTAGTATGCCTCTACTTGACTAGCTCGTGAATCAAAGATGGTTAAGTTTCCTAGCCATAGACATGAGTTGTCATTTGATTAACGGGATCACATCATTAGAGAATGATGTGATTGACTTGACCCATTCCGTTAGCTTAGCACTTGATCCTTTAGTATGTTGCTATTGCTTTCTTCATGACGTATACATGTTCCTATGACTATGAGATTATGCAACTCCCGTTTACCGGAGGAACACTTTGTGTGCTACCAAACGTCACAAACTGGGTGATTATAAAGGAGCTCTACAGGTGTCTCCGAAGGTACATGTTGAGTTGGCGTATTTCGAGATTAGGATTTGTCACTCCGATTGTCGGAGAGGTATCTCTGGGCCCTCTCGGTAATGCACATCACTATAAGCCTTGCAAGCAATGTGACTAATGAGTTAGTTACGGAATGATGCATTACATAACGAGTAAAGAGACTTGCCGGTAACGAGATTGAACTAGGTATTGAGATACCGACGATCAAATCTTGGGCAAGTAACATACCGATGACAAAGGGAACAACGTATGTTGTTATGCGGATAAAGATCTTCGTAGAATATGTAGGAGCCAATATGAGCATCCAGGTTCCGCTATTGGTTATTGATCGGAAACGTGTCTCGGTCATGTCTACATAGTTATCGAACCCGTAGGGTCCGCACGCTTAAAGTTTCGATGACAGATATATTATGAGTTTATGAGTTTTGATGTACCGAAGGTTGTTCGGAGTCCCGGATGTGATCACGAACATGACGAGGAGTCTCGAAATGGTCGAGACGTAAAGATTGATATATTGGACGACTATATTCGGACACTGGAAGTATTCCGGGTAGTTTCGGAGAAAACCGGAGTGCCGGAGGGGTTACCGGAACCCCCCTGGGGAGTATTGGGCCTTAGTGGGCTTTAGGAAAGAGAGAGGGCAGCAACCCACGAGGTGGTGCGCCCCCTCCCATGAGGGGTCCGAATTGGACTAGGGGAGGGGGGCGCACCCCCCCCCTTTTCCTTCTCCTCTTTCCCTCTCTTTCCTTCCCCCTTCCCTCTTCCTAGTTTGACTAGGAAACTGGGGTCCTACTCCTACTAGGAGGAGGACTTCCCCCTCCTTGGCGCGCCCCAAAGGGTTGGCCGGCCTCCCCCCTTGCTCCTTTATATACGGGGGCAGGGGCACCTCTAGACACAATAATTGATCTCTTGATCTCTTAGCTGTGTGCGGTGCCCCCTCCACCATAGTCCTCCTCGATAATATTGCAGCGGTGCTTAGGCGAAGCCCTGCGACGGTAGAACATCAAGATCGTCACCACGTCGTCGTGCTAACGGAACTCTCCCTCGACACTCGGCTGGATCGGAGTTCGAGGGACGTCATCGAGCTGAACGTGTGCTAGAACTCAGAGGTGCCGTAGTTTGTGCTTGATCGGTCGGGCCGTGAAGACGTACGACTACATCAACTGCGTTGCTCTAACGCTTCCGCTTTCGGTCTATGAGGGTACGTGGACAACACTCTCCCCTCTCGTTGCTATGCATCACCATGATCTTGCGTGTGCGTAGGATATTTTTTTGAAATTACTACATTTCCCAACACTTCTCGGCATGTAGATGGCGTGCGGTGGATGCGGCGCAGTGGCTATTGTGGCGTAGTTTGGCGTAGTTTGCATGTTTTACTTTTTTTGTACAAATTTCAATGAAATTTCGCCGAGTTCGTACCAGATCGCCGAGTTTGCACAAGTTTGTACGTAATTTAACCGACCTCGCACGATATTGGCAGCGATCTGGTGGGCGATGACTAGAAACGGAGTTGCCCCCACACGCCAAACTTGCGTCGGTTCGCTCTCAGGCGGCTTTTTTCGCCGCCCTGGGGGGCCGAACGGCTGGAGATGCTCTTATATCCCAACGAACGCACGTACTGTCGTCAGATGCAATGCATGAATCTTAAAGCATTCAAGAGTTCCATGTCAGCCTTAACCATATGTTCGATTAGGCCTCCACCTTCCTCCTGTTGCTCTCCATTCTTATCGCATCCCCCTCTCCTCTCTTAGTCGTCGGACACTTCCCCACCGGACTTCCTACGCCAGCCCTCTCCACCGACGTGCATATCTGGAATTTCTGACATGGTAATTTCCGAATCTGCCCTGTGGCAATTTTAAGAATGACACTCCCAAAACCATGGCAATTTTGTAAAGTGTCATGGCGCATTCCTGGAAATTTTGTATTCTTAGAGTGTTATCAAGATCATGTCATTGTTTGTCGGTGGAAGTGATGGGAAACATAGTTTGTCGTGTTTTGGCATATTTAGATTTTCATGGTTGGCAACTTAAGTTAAGACATCATTTTGTTGTGGTATAGAATTGTTCAACATGTAGTTGGATAATTGATTGTAAAATGTTTGGAAGTTGTTGTTTAGTACATGGCATTTTAGAGATTTTTTTTGTATTGATCAAATGGCAAGATTCAAAATGGTCTTATAACACATTTTTAAGTTTTCCATGGCAAAATTACGCCATGTGTGTTTGCCATATCAGAGAAACATAACCAATTTGTTATCATCAATTTATGATATGTTGTATGTGTAGGGTGTCACAACGAAGAAACATAATATATTGCTGCCATGTAAACAATGTGTAGGGTAACACAGCATTTTTATTATGCTTTTTATCAACTAGTCCATAGTAAGCTTATTTTTGTATGTATACCGTGGCAACTGTGTTTTACAGCACGTCGAATTTATTTATTAGAGTGGGGAAAATTTTATTAATTAGCACATGGCTTTATTGTAGGTACCTGTTGGGGAACGTTGCAGAAAATAAAAAATTTCCTACGGTTTCACCAAGATCCATCTATGAGTTCATCTAAGCAACGAGTGATAGGAGAGAGATTGCATCTACATACCACTTGTAGATCGCGTGCGGAAGCGTTCAAGAGAACAGGGATGATGGAGTCGTACTCGCCGTGATCCAAATCACCGATGACCAAGTGCCGAATGGATAGCACCTCCGCGTTCAACACACGTACGGAGCGGATGACGTCTCCTCCTTCTTGATCCAGCAAGGGGGAAGGAGAGGTTGAGGAAGAAGGCTCCAGCAGCAGCACGACGGCGTGGTGTTGGTGGAGAGGCAGTACTCCGACAGGGCTTCGCCAAGCACTTAACGGAGGAGGAGAGGTGTTGGGGAGGGGAGGGTCTGCGCCTTGGATGTTGTGTGCAGCCCTCCCCTCGCCCCTCTATTTATAGGGGAAGGGGAAAGGGGGCCGGCCCCCTCTAGATGAGATCTAGAGGGGGGGCGGCGACCAAGGGAGGGGGCTTGCCCCCCAAGCAAGGGGGGCGCCCCACTAGGGTTCCCCCCAAACCCTAGGCGCATGGGCCCAAGGGGGGGTGCCCAGCCCTCCAAGGGCTGTTTCCCTGCCCCCTACGGCCCATGAGGCCCTTCGAGAGGGGTGGCCCCTCCCGGTGGACCCCCGGAACCCCTCCGGTAACCCCGGTACAATACCGACATGCCCCCGAAATTTTCCGGTGACCGTATGATAACTTTCCATATATAAATCTTTACCTCCGGACCATTCTGGAACTCCTCGTGACGTCCGGGATCTCATCCGGGACTCCGAACAACATTCGGTAATCACATACAAGTCTTCCTAATAACCCTAGCGTCACCGAACCTTAAGTGTGTAGACCCTATGGGTTCGGGAGACATGCAGACATGACCGAGACGGCTCTCCGGTCAATAACCAACAGCGGGATCTGGATACCCATGTTGGCTCCCACATACTCCTCGATGATCTCATCGGATGAACCACGATGTCGAGGATTCAAACAACCCCGTATACTATTCCCTTTGTCAGACGGTATGTTACTTGCCCGAGATTCGATCGTCGGATCCCAATACCTCGTTCAATCTCGTTGCCGGCAAGTCACTTTACTCGTACCGTAATGCATGATCCCGTGACCAGACACTTGGTCACTTTGAGCTCATTATGATGATGCACTACCGAGTGGGCCCAGTGATACCTCTCCGTAATACGGAGTGACAAATCCCAGTCTCGATCTGTGTCAACCCAACAAACACTTTCGGAGATACTTGTAGTGCACCTTTATAGTCACCCAGTTACGTTGTGACGTTTGGTACACCCAAAGCACTCCTACGGTATCCGGGAGTTACACGATCTCATGGTCTAAGGAAGAGATACTTGACATAGGAAAAAGCTCTAGCAAAACGAACTACACGATCTTGTGCTATGCTTAGGATTGGGTCTTGTCCATCACATCATTCTCCTAATGATGTGATCCCGTTATCAACGACATCCAATGTCCATAGTCAGGAAACCATGACTATCTATTGATCAACGAGCTAGTCAACTAGAGGCTCACTAGGGACATGTTGTGGTCTAAGTATTCACACGTGTATTACGATTTCCGGATAATACAATTATAGCATGAATAAAAGACAACCATCATGAACAAAGAAATATAATAATAATCCTTTTATTATTTCCTCTAGGGCATATTTCCAACAGTCTCCCACTTGCACTAGAGTCAATAATCTAGTTACATTGTGATGAATCGAACACCCATAGAGTTCTGGTGTTGATCATGTTTTGCTCGCGGAAGAGGTTTAGTCAATGGATCTCCGACATTCAGATCCGTATGTACTTTGCAAATATCTATGTCTCCATCTTGAACATTTTCACGGATGGAGTTGAAACGACGCTTGATGTGCCTGGTCTTCTTGTGAAACCTGGGCTCCTTGGCAAGGGCAATAGCTCCAGTGTTGTCACAGAAGAGTTTGATCGGCCCGACGCATTGGGTATGACTCCTAGGTCGGCGATGAACTCCTTCACCCAAATTGCTTCATGCGCTACCTCCGAGGCTGCCATGTACTCCGCTTCACATGTAGATCTCGCCATGACGCTCTGCTTGCAGCTGCACCAGCTTACTGCCCCACCATTCAACATATACACGTATCCGGTTTGTGACTTAGAGTCATCCAGATCTGTGTCGAAGCTAGCGTCGACGTAACCCTTTACGACGAGCTCTTCGTCACCTCCATAAATGAGAAACATGTCCTTTGTCCTTTTCAGGTACTTCAGGATATTCTTGACCGCTGTCCAGTGTTCCTTGCCGGGATTACTTTGGTACCTTCCTACCAAACTTACGGCAAGGTTTACATCAGGTCTGGTACACAACATGGCATATATAATAGATCCTATGGCTGAGGCATAGGGGATGACGCTCATCTCTTCTTTATCTTTTGCCGTGGTCGGGCATTGAGCCGAGCTCAATCTCACACCTTGCAATACAGGCAAGAACCCTTTCTTGGACTGATCCATTTTGAACTTCTTAAAAATCTTATCAAGGTATGTGCTTTGTGAAAGACCTATGAGGTGTCTCGATCTATCCCTATAGATTTTGATGCCTAATATGTAAGCAGCTTCTCCAAGGTCCTTCATTGAAAAACACTTATTCAAGTAGGCCTTAATGCTGTCCAAGAATTCTATATCATTTCCCATCAAAAGTATGTCATCTACATATAATATGAGAAATGTTACAGAGCTCCTACTCACTTTCTTGTCAACACAGGCTTCTCCATAAGTCTGCATAAACCCAAACGCTTTGATCATCTCATCAAAGCGAATGTTCCAACTCCGAGATGCTTGCACCAGCCCATAAATGGATCGCTGGAGCTTGCATACTTTGTTAACATTCTTAGGATCGACAAAACCTTCCGGCTGCATCATATACAACTCTTCCTTAAGATAACCATTAAGGAATGCCATTTTGACGTCCATCTGCCATATCTCATAATCATAGTATGCGGCAATTGCTAACATGATTCGGACGGACTTAAGCTTCGCTACGGGAGAGAAAATCTCATCGTAGTCAATCCCTTGAACTTGCTGATAACCCTTAGCGACAAGTCGAGCTTTATAGATGGTGACATTACCATCCGCGTCCGTCTTCTTCTTAAAGATCCATTTGTTTTCTATCGCTCGCCGATCATCGGGCAAGTCAGTCAAAGTCCATACTTTATTTTCATACATGGATTCTATCTCGGATTGCATGGCTTCTAGCTATTTGTTGGAATCTGGGCCCTCCATCGCTTCTTCATAGTTCGAAGGTTCACCATTGTCTAACAACATGATTTCCAGGACAGGGTTGCCATACCACTCTGGTGTGGAACGTGTCCTTGTGGACCTACGAAGTTCAGTAGCAACTTCATCCGAAGTACCTTGATCATCATCATTAATTCCCTCTCCAGTCGGTGTAGGCACCACAGGTACATTTTCCTGAGCTGCACTACTTTCCGATTCAGGAGGTAGTACTTCATCAAGTTCTACTTTCCTCCCACTTACTCCTTTCGAGAGAAACTCCTTTTCCAGAAAGGATCCGTTCTTGGCAACAAAGATCTTGCCTTCAGATCTAAGGTAGAAGGTATACCCAATGGTTTCCTTAGGGTATCCTATGAAGACACATTTTTCCGACTTGGGTTCGAGCTTTTCAGGTTGAAGTTTTTTGACATAAGCATCGCATCCCCAAACTTTTAAAAACGACAGCTTAGGTTTCTTCCCAAACCATAATTCATACGGTGTCATCTCAACGGATTTAGACGGTGCCCTATTTAAAATGAATTTAGCTGTCTCTAGAGCGTATCCCCAAAATGATAGCGGTAAATCGGTAAGAGACATCATAGATCGCACCATATCTAATACAGTGTGATTACGACGTTCAGACACACCGTTACGCTGAGGTGTTCCAGGCGGCGTGAGTTGTGAAACGATTCCACATTTTCTTAAGTGTGTACCAAATTCGTGACTTAAATATTCTCCTCCACGATCTGATCGTAAGAATTTTATCTTTCGTTCATGTTGATTCTCTACCTCATTCTGAAATTCCTTGAACTTTCCAAAGGTCTCAGACTTGTGTTTCATCAAGTAGACATACCCATATCTACTCAAGTCATCAGTGAGAGTGAGAACATAACGATATCCTCCGCGAGCCTCAACGCTCATTGGACCACACACATTAGTATGTATGATTTCCAATAAGTTGGTTGCTCGCTCCATTGTTCCCGAGAACGGGGTCTTGGTCATTTTTCCCATGAGGCATGGTTCGCATGTGTCAAATGATTCATAATCGAGAGACTCTAAAAGTCCATCAGCATGGAGCTTCTTCATGCGCTTGACACCAATGTGACCAAGGCGGCAATGCCACAAGTATGTGGGACTATCGTTATCAACTTTACATCGTTTGGTATTCACACTATGAATATGTGTAGCATTACGTTCGAGATTCATTAAGAATAAACCATTGACCATTGGGGCATGACCATTAAACATATCTCTCATATAAATAGAACAACCATTATTCTCGGATTTAAATGAGTAGCCATCTTGCATCAAACGAGATCCAGATACAATGTTCATGCTCAAACTTGGCACTAAATAACAATTATTGAGGTTTAAAACTAATCTCGTAGGTAAATGTAGAGGTAGCGTGCCGACGGCGATCACATCGACCTTGGAACCATTCCCGACGCGCATCGTCACCTCGTCCTTCGCCAGTCTCCGCTTATTCCGCAGCTCCTGCTGTGAGTTACAAATATGAGCAACGACACCGGTATCAAATACCCAGGAGTTACTACGAGTACTGGTAAGGTACACATCAATTACATGTATATCAAATATACCTTTAGTGTTGCCGGCCTTCTTGTCCGCTAAGTATTTGGGGCAGTTCCGCTTCCAGTGACCCTTCCCTTTGCAATAAAAGCACTCAGTCTCAGGCTTAGGTCCATTCTTTGACTTCTTCCCGGTAACTGGCTTACCGGGCGCGGCAACATCTTTGTCGTCCTTCTTGAAGTTCTTCTTACCCTTGCCCTTCTTGAACTTAGTGGTCTTATTGACCATCAACACTTGATGTTCTTTCTTGATTTCAACCTCTGCTGACTTCAGCATTGAAAATACTTCAGGAATGGTCTTCACCATCCCCTGCATATTGTAGTTCAGCACAAAGCTCTTATAGCTCGGTGGGAGCGACTGAAGGATTCTGTCAATGACCGCCTCGTCCGGGAGGTTGATCTCCAGCTGGGACATGCGGTTGTGCAACCCAGACATTTTGAGTATGTGCTCACTGACAGAACTGTTTTCCTCCATCTTACAACTATAGAACTTGTCGGAGACTTCATATCTCTCGACCCGGGCATGAGCTTGAAAAACCATTTTCAGCTCCTCGAACATCTCATATGCTCCGTGTCGCTCAAAACGCTTTTGGAGCCCCGGTTCTAAGCTGTAAAGCATGCCGCACTAAACGAGGGAGTAATCATCAGCACGTGACTGCCAAGCGTTCATAATGTGTTGGTTCTCTGGGATGGGTGCTTCACCTAGCGGTGCTTCTAGGACATAATCTTTCTTGGCTGCTATGAGGATGATCCTCAGGTTCCGGACCCAATCTGAATAGTTGCTGCCATCATCTTTCAGCTTGGTTTTCTCTAGGAACGCGTTGAAGTTCATATTGACATGAGCGTTGGCCATTTGATCTACAAGACATATTTTGCAAAGATTTTAGACTAAGTCCATGATAATTAAGTTCATCTAATCAAATTATTTAATGAACTCCCACTCAGATTGACATCCCTCTAGTCATCTAAGTGTTACACGATCCGAGTCGACTAGGCCGTGTCCGATCATCATGTGAGACGGACTAGTCATCATCGGTGAACATCTCCATGTTGATCGTATCTTTCATACGACTCATGTTCGACCTTTCAGTCTCTTGTGTTCCGAGGCCATGTCTGTACATGCTAGGCTCGTCAAGTTAACCCTAAGTGTTTTGCATGTGTAAAACTATCTTACACCCGTTGTATGTGAACGTAAGGATCTATCACACCCGATCATCACGTGGTGCTTCGAAACGACGAACTTTAGCAACGGTGCACAGTTAGGGGGAACACTTGCTTGAAATTATTATAAGGGATCATCTTATTTACTAACGTTGTTCTAAGTAAACAAGATGCATAAACATAATAAACATCACATGCAATTATATAATAGTGACATGATATGGCCAATATCATATAGCTCCTTTGATCTCCATCTTCGGAGCTCCATGATCATCTTCGTCACCGGCATGACACCATGATATCCATTATCATGATCTCCATCATCGTGTATTCATGAAGTTGTCACGCCAACGACTACTTCTACTTCTACGGCTAACGCGTTTAGCAATAAAGTAAAGTAATTTACATGGCGTTCTTCAATGACACGCAGGTCATACAAAAAATAAAGATAACTCCTATGGCTCCTGCCGGTTGTCATACTCATTGACATGCAAGTCGTGATTCCTATTACAAGAACATGATCTCATACATCACAATATATCATTCATCATTCATCACAACTTCTGGCCATATCACATCACATGACAATTGCTGCAAAAACAAGTTAGACGTCCTCTAATTGTTGTTGCATCTTTTACGTGGCTGCAATTGGGTTCTAGCAAGACCGTTTTCTTACCTACGAATCACCACAACGTGATTTTGTCAATTTCTATTTACCCTTCATAAGGACCCTTTTCATCGAATCCGCTCCAACTAAAGTGGGAGAGACAGACACCCGCTAGCCACCTTATGCAACTAGTGCATGTCAGTCGGTGGAACCAGTCTCACGTAAGCGTACGTGTAAGGTCGGTCCGGGTCGCTTCATCCCACAATACCGCTGAAGCAAAATAAGACTAGTAGCGGCAAGCAAGTTGACAAGATCTACGCCCACAACAAATTTGTGTTCTACTCGTGCAATAGAGAACTACACATAGACCTAGCTCTGATACCACTGTTGGGGAATGTTGCAGAAAATAAAAAAAATTCTACGGTTTCACCAAGATCCATCTATGAGTTCATCTAAGCAACGAGTGATAGGAGGGAGATTGCATCTACATACCACTTGTAGATCGCGTGCAGAAGCGTTCAAGAGAACGGGTATGATGTAGTCGTACTCGCCGTGATCCAAATCACCGATGACCAAGTGCCGAACGGACAGCACCTCCGCGTTCAACACACGTACGGAGCGGATGACGTCTCCTCCTTCTTGATCCAGCAAGGAGGATGGAGAGGTTGAGGAAGAAGGCTCCAGCAGCAGCACGACGACGTGGTATTGGTGGAGAGGCAGTACTCCGACAGGGCTTCGCCAAGCACTTAACGGAGGAGGAGAGGTGTTGGGGAGGGGAGGGGCTGCGCCTTGGATGTTGTGTGCAGCCCTCCCCTCGCCCCTCTATTTATAGGGGAAGGGGAAAGGGGGCCGGCCCCCTCTAGATGAGATCTAGAGGGGGGGCGGTGGCCAGGGGAGGGGCTTGACCCCCAAGCAGGGGGGCACCCCCACTAGGGTTCCCCCCAAACCCTAGGCGCATGGGCCCAAGGGGGGGGGGGCGCCCAGCCCTTCAGGGGCTGTTTCCTTGCCCCCTACGGCCCATGAGGCCCTCCGAGAGGGGTGGCCCCTCCCGGTGGACCCCCGGAACCCCTCCGGTGGCCCCGGTACAATACCAATATGCCCCCGAAACTTTCCGGTGACCGTATAATAACTTCCCATATATAAATCTTTACCTCCGGACCATTCCGGAACTCCTCGTGACGTCCGGGATCTCATCCGGGACTCCGAACAAATTCGGTAATCACATACAAGTCTTCCTAATAACCCTAGCGTCACCGAACCTTAAGTGTGTAGACCCTATGGGTTCGGGAGACATGCAGACATGACCGAGACGGCTCTCCGGTGAATAACCAACAACGGGATCTGGATACCCATGTTGGCTCCCACATACTCCTTGATGATCTCATCGGATGAACCATGATGTCGAGGATTCAAACAACCCCATATACTATTCCCTTTGTCAGACGGTATGTTACTTGCCCGAGATTCGATCGTCGGTATCCCAATACCTCGTTCAATCTCGTTGCCGGCAAGTCACTTTACTCGTACCGTAATGCATGATCCCGTGACCAGACACTTGGTCACTTTGAGCTCATTATGATGATGCACTACCGAGTGGGCCCAGTGATACCTCTCCGTAATACGGAGTGACAAATCCCAGTCTCGATCCGTGTCAACTCAACAGACACTTTCGGAGATACTTGTAGTGCACCTTTATAGTCACCCAGTTACGTTGTGACGTTTGGTACACCCAAAGCACTCCTACGGTATCCGGGAGTTACACGATCTCATGGTCTAAGGAAGAGATACTTGACATAGGAAAAAGCTCTAGCAAAATGAACTACACGATCTTGTGCTATGCTTAGGATTGGGTCTTGTCCATCACATCATTCTCCTAATGATGTGATCCCGTTATCAACGACATCCAATGTCCATAGTCAGGAAACCATGACTATCTGTTAATCAACGAGCTAGTCAACTAGAGGCTCACTAGGGACATGTTGTGGTCTAAGTATTCACACGTGTATTACGATTTCCAGATAATATAATTATAGCATGAATAAAAGACAACCATCATGAACAAAGAAATATAATAATAATCCTTTTATTATTTCCTCTAGGGCATATTTCCAACAGTACCATGGGAAAAGAATGTTTTTCCCAAAGTTGCCATGAAGTGTAGAGAAAATTTTGGCGCCAACATTTTCTATCAAAATTAATTTTTATTTAGCACGGCAATGTTTTGTCCCCTTGGCAAAATGTGTCATTGAAAAAAATTATATACATTTTTTTGCCATGCACAATAATATTTATCTGATTGCAAATTTTGTCATTGCCAATATTGAGTTACTCTTTCCCATGCACATCAAATGTTTGTCCCTTGTATAACGCCACCTACAACTTTTATTTGACCCCCCCCCCCTCTCATAATTGCCATGTCAAACAAGTTGTTAATGTTTCTCTAAATTTGCCATCTTTTTTCAGAAAGAAGAAAATTCCTATTTTTTGCATGTTTGCATGAAGCTAGGGTGGCACTTTTATTCGTTAGACCATGGCAAATTTTCATTAATTAGACCATGGTAGGTCTGGTGTAGGTCATGGCACTTTTATTATTTATACTATTGTATTTTAAAATTTTAAACAATGCCAAATTTATTAATTAGATCATTGTAGTTTTAGTGTAGGTAGCATGACAATCTTATTATTCAAAGGATAGCACTTTTATTATCTAAGCGATGTCAGTTTTATTTTCTTAGACCATGTCATTTCTATTATTTGGACCATGGCAAAAAAATTGCCATAAGTGTACATGGAATTAAATATATTCTAGTTTCCACGTACGGACATGAAAATGTTTTTCCTATATATATTGCAATATTTTGCATAATACTCGCATGTCAAAACTTAGAAATTTGAAAAACTCCTAATTGCCATGTCAAAACAAGCTAGATTGGTTTCTCTAAACTTTGTCATTTTTCCAAATTAACAAATTTCCAAATTTTACCATGTTTGTATTACTAGGGCAGCATGACACTTTTATTTTTGCTAGACCACGGAAATTTCTGGTAAGTTGGTGTAGGTAGCGTGGCATTTTACTATTTATACTATTGTATTTTTATTGTTTAAACAATGATTTTTTATTAATTAGCCCATGGTAGTTTAGTGTAGGTAGCATGGCAAAAAACTATTCAAAGGATGGCATTATTATTATTTAAGCGATGACATTTTTTATTTAGTGATCGTTTTTGTGAAACAACATAATTTTTTTATATAATTTTTGCTTTTGACGTAGATAATCATTTTCCCCTCAAACTGCCATTAGCCCATTATTTTTACTTTTTTTTTCTTTAGATGTGACCTGAATTTACTATTTTTGCGAGATTGTAAATATATGTTGACGATAAAGGGGGCCAACCGGAGGAGGAATGAGAAGGCAAAAGAAGACACCTCCAACATTGTCGCCGCCGTCTCAGCCGCGGACGCCGCGCGAGTGTGACGCATCGGAACCGACGCTCCAGAAGCCTTCCAGTTATTTCATCATCGTTGTGTGATTTATTTTTGTTTGTTGCATTTCATCATGTCATCATGCATATTGCATCCGCATGTTTTCATAAAAACTCGTAGTCGTTCTTAGTGTCGCTTCTCTCTGTCTCCGTTGACCTTTTGTCAGGCCCTCCTATCTTTGTCGACCTCTCTCAAACCCCTCTCGCGTGCGCGTTCGAAACCTCTCCCGAACCCAACCCGAGCAGTCGTGACTGATGGGTCCAGATCATCCCCAAACATCCCTAAAACATCTTCGCTTCTTATTTGAACTCTCCTTGGCTATTTTTCTCAACCATTCGATCCAAATCAGAGGTTCCAGGTAACCCCTACCCTAATCCCCTACCTATATAATCAGTCTAACCCTAGATTCAAGGAGATGTCCCATCCTTCCATCCCTCCGCCACCGCCACTTCACTGTCTCCTTCTTTCTCGGGATCTTGCCTGATCCATTCGATCGAACCACCTGCCCAACCAACCTCGTTCCTTGTTTTCCCCATTGGCCCAACCACCTTCCTCCCCTCGATCCACCCCGATCCAACCACATCTCGCAGCCACCCATCGATCCAACTCCACCCAGCCGATCCCCGCAGCCCTCCTCCTCGCTCGATCCCTCGCGCTCGAGGAACAACATGCCCCGATCTCTCCTCTGCTTCTTCCGCGCCTGAAGCCTACCTGTTCTTCCCTCGATCCTGAATGGATCATGTAGCTGCTCGAGGCCCCGAGCAGGAGCGCTTGCCTTGTCCCCTCGCGCCGCCGCCGCCGGCAACCAGCTCCACCAAGCCACTCCCATCGCTGCCTTGGCTGCCTCGTCCCCGCAGCCTCCCCGCTCTCCTCGTCGATGCAGGGACACGAGCTCCTCCCGGAGAGCAAGCGGCGCCGCCCCTCGCAGGTCATCCGCGCCCTGCTCTTCGTTCTTCCCATATCCTGCTATTCTCTCAGTTCTCTCTCTCTGTCCTGTTGTGTAGGATGACAGCCATGGGAGCACCTCGAGGAGCACCACACCAACCGCCTCGATGTCGTCCAAGCTCCGGATCAGGCCGACCTCACCTTGCCTGTGCCTCCTCGTCGGTTCCCTCGTCGCCTCCCATGCCTAAGAGCCCGCGCCGGCCATCTGCTCAGCCGGAGCTTGTCGCTGCCTCGTCCAAGCCACGTCCTCGCCGTTGCCGCCGCACCTTGACATCGGCGCGTCTCCGTGGTCGGACCTCCCCGCAGGTCGCCGACCCTTCCTCTCCGTCCTATTATCCTCCTCTGTTTTGAAGGAAATATGCCCTAGAGGCAATAATAAAGTTATTATTTATTTCCTTATAATCATGATAAATGTTTATTATTCATGCTAGAATTGTATTTACCGGAAACATAATACATGTGTGAATACATAGACAAACAGAGTGTCACTAGTATGCCTCTACTTGACTAGCTCGTTAATCAAAGATGGTTATGTTTCCTAACCATAAACAATGAGTTGTTATTTGATTAACGAGGTCACATCATTAGTAGAATGATCTGATTGACATGACCCATTCCATTAGCTTAGCACCCAATCGTTTAGTATGTTGCTATTGCTTTCTACATGACTTATACATGTTCCTATGACTATGAGATTATGCAACTCCCGTTTACCGGAGGAACACTTTGGGTACTACCAAACGTCACAACGTAACTGGGTGATTATAAAGGAGTACTACAGGTGTCTCCAATGGTCGATGTTGGGTTGGCGTATTTCGAGATTAGGATTTGTCACTCCGATTGTCGGAGAGGTATCTCTGGGCCCTCTCGGTAATACACATCACATAAGCCTTGCAAGCATTACAACTAATATGTTAGTTGTGAGATGATGTATTACGGAACGAGTAAAGAGACTTGCCGGTAACGAGATTGAACTAGGTATTGGATACCGACGATCGAATCTCGGGCAAGTAACATACCGATGACAAAGGGAACAACGTATGTTGTTATGCGGTCTGACCGATAAAGATCTTCGTAGAATATGTAGGAGCCAATATGGGCATCTAGGTCCCGCTATTGGTTATTGACCAGAGACGTGTCTCAGTCATGTCTACATTGTTCTCGAACCCGTAGGGTCCGCACGCTTAAGGTTACGATGACAGTTATATTATGAGTTTATGCATTTTGATGTACCGAAGGTTGTTCGGAGTCCCGGATGTGATCACGGACATGACGAGGAGTCTCGAAATGGTCGAGACATAAAGATTGATATATTGGAAGTCTATGTTTGGACATCGGAAGTGTTCCGGGTGAAATCGGGATTTTACCGGGTTACCGGGAGGTTACCGGAACCCCCCGGGAGCCATATGGGCCATCATGGGCCTTAGTGGAAAGGAGAAAGGGGCAGCCCAAGGGGGCTGCGCGCCTCCCCCCTTCCCCTAGTCCTATTAGGACTAGGAGAGGTGGCCGGCCACCCCTCTCCCTCTTTCCCCCTTGGGAATCCTAGTTGGAATAGGATTGGAGGGGAGTCCTACTCCCGGTAGGAGTAGGACTCCTCCTGCGCCACCTCCTCCTGGCCGGCGCCTCCTCCCCCCCTTGGCTCCTTTATATACGGAGGCAGGGGCACCTCTAAACACACAAGTTGACACAAGTTGATCCACGTGATCGATTCCTTAGCCGTGTGCGGTGCCCCCTGCCACCATATACCTCGATAATACTGTAGCGGAGTTTAGGCGAAGCCCTGTTGCTGTAGTTCATCAAGATCGTCACCACGCCGTCGTGCTGATGAAACTCTTCCCCGACACTTTGCTGGATCGGAGTCCGGGGATCGTCATCGGGCTGAACGTGTGCTCGAACTCGGAGGTGCCGTAGTTTCGGTGCTTGATCGGTTGGATCGTGAAGACGTACGACTACTTCCTCTACGTCGTGTCATCGCTTCCGCAGTCGGTCTGCGTTGGGTACGTAGACAACACTCTCCCCTCGTTGCTATGCATCACATGATCCTGTGTGCGCGTAGGAAAATTTTTGAAATTACTACGAAACCCAACAGTGGCATCCGAGCCTAGGTTATTGATGTTGATGTTATATGCACGAGTAGAACACAAGTAAGTTGTGGACGATACAAGTCATACTGCCTACCAGCATGTCATACTTTGGTTCGGCGGTATTGTTGGACGAGACGACCCGGACCAACCTTACGCGTACGCTTACGCGAGACCGGTTCCCTCGACGTGCTTTGCACAGAGATGGCTTGCGGGCGACTGTCTCTCCAACTTTAGTTGAACCAAGTATGGCTATGCCCGGTCCTTGCGAAGGTTAAAACGGAGTCTATTTGACAAACTATCGTTGTGGTTTTGATGCGTAGGTGAGATTGGTTCTTACTTAAGCCCGTAGCAGCCACGTAAAACATGCAACAACAAAGTAGAGGACGTCTAACTTGTTTTTGCAGGGCATGTTGTGATGTGATATGGTCAAGGCATGATGCTGAATTTTATTGTATGAGATGATCATGCTTTGTAACCGAGTTATCGGCAACTGGCTGGAGCCATATGGTTGTCGCTTTATTGTATGCAATGCAATCGCGATGTAATGCTTTACTTTATTACTAAACGGTAGTGATAGTCGTGGAAGCATAAGATTGGCGAGACGACAACGATGCTACGATGGAGATCAAGGTGTCGCGCCGGTGACGATGGTGATCATGACGGTGCTTCGGAGATGGAGATCACAGGCACAAGATGATGATGGCCATATCATATCACTTATATTGATTGCATGTGATGTTTATCTTTTATGCATCTTATCTTGCTTTGATTGACGGTAGCATTATAAGATGATCTCTCACTAAATTATCAAGAAGTGTTCTCCCTGAGTATGCACCGTTGCCAAAGTTCGTCGTGCCCAGACACCACGTGATGATCGGGTGTGATAAGCTCTACGTCCATCTACAACGGGTGCAAGCCAGTTTTTGCACACGTAGAATACTCAGGTTAAACTTGACGAGCCTAGCATATGCAGATATGGCCTTGGAACACGGAGACCGAAAGGTCGAGCGTGAATCATATAGTAGATATGATCAACATAACGATGTTCACCATTGAAAACTACTCCATCTCACGTGATGATCGGTTATGGTTTAGTTGATTTGGATCACGTAATCACTTAGAGGATTAGAGGGATGTCTATCTAAGTGGGAGTTCTTAAGTAATATGATTAATTGAACTTAAATTTATCATGAACTTAGTACCTGATAGTATCTTGCTTGTTTATGTTAATTGTAGATAGATGGCTCGTGCTGTTGTTCCGTTGAATTTTAATGCGTTCCTTGAGAAAGCAAAGTTGAAAGATGATGGTAGCAATTACACGGACTGGGTCCGTAACTTGAGGATTATCCTCATTGCTGCACAGAAGAATTACGTCCTGGAAGCACCGCTGGGTGCCAGGCCTGCTGCTGGAGCAACGCGAGATGTTATGAACGTCTGGCAGAGCAAAGCTGATGACTACTCGATAGTTCAGTGTGCCATGCTTTACGGCTTAGAATCGGGACTTCAACGATGTTTTGAACGTCATGGAGCATATGAGATGTTCCAGGAGTTGAAGTTAATATTTCAAGCAAATGCCCGGATTGAGAGATATGAAGTCTCCAATAAGTTCTATAGCTGCAAGATGGAGGAGAACAGTTCTGTCAGTGAGCATATACTCAAAATGTCTGGGTATAATAATCACTTGATTCAATTGGGAGTTAATCTTCCGGATGATTGCGTCATCGACAGAATTCTCCAATCACTGCCACCAAGCTACAAGAGCTTCGTAATGAACTATAATATGCAAGGGATGAACAAGACTATTCCCGAGCTCTTCGCAATGCTGAAAGCTGCGGAGGTAGAAATCAAGAAGGAGCATCAAGTGTTGATGGTTAACAAGACCACTAGTTTCAAGAAAAAGGGCAAAGGGAAGAAAAAGGGGAACTTCAAAAAGAACGGCAAGCAAGTTGCTGCTCAAGAGAAGAAACCCAAGTCTGGACCTAAGCCTGAAACTGAGTGCTTCTACTGCAAGCAGACTGGTCACTGGAAGCGGAACTGCCCCAAGTATTTGGCGGATAAGAAGGATGGCAAGGTGAACAAAAGTATATGTGATATACATGTTATTGATGTGTACCTTACTAGAGCTCGCAGTAGCACCTGGGTATTTGATACTGGTTCTGTTGCTAATATTTGCAACTCGAAACAGGGACTACAGAATAAGCGGGCACTGGCAAAGGACGAGGTGACGATGCGCGTGGGAAACGGTTCCAAAGTCGATGTGATCGCAGTCGACACGCTACCTCTACATCTACCTTCGGGATTAATATTAGACCTAAATAATTGTTATTTGGTGCCAGCGTTGAGCATGAACATTATATCTGGATCTTGTTTAATGCGAGACGGTTATTCATTTAAATCAGAGAATAATGGTTGTTCTATTTATATGAGTAATATCTTTTATGGTCATGCACCCTTGAAGAGTGGTCTATTCTTACTAAATCTCGATAGTAGTAATACACATATTCATAATGTTGAAACCAAAAGATGCAGAGTTGATAATGAAAGTGCAACTTATTTGTGGCACTGTCGTTTAGGTCATATCGGTGTAAAATGCATGAAGAAACTCCATACTAATGGACTTTTGGAACCACTTGATTATGAATCACTTGGTACTTGCGAACCGTGCCTCATGGGCAAGATGACTAAAACACCGTTCTCCGGTACTATGGAGAGAGCAACAGATTTGTTGGAAATCATACATACCGATGTATGTGGCCCGATGAATATTGAGGCTCGTGGCGGATATCGTTATTTTCTCACCTTCACATATGATTTAAGCAGATATGGGTATATTTACTTAATGAAACATAAGTCTGAAACATTTGAAAAGTTCAAAGAATTTCAGAGTGAAGTTGAAAATCATCGTAACAAGAAAATAAAGTTTCTACGATCTGATCGTGGAGGAGAATATTTGAGTTACGAGTTTGGTGTACATTTGAAAAACTGTGAAATAGTTTCGCAACTCACGCCACCCGGAACACCACAGCGTAATGGTGTGTCCGAACGTCGTAATCGTACTTTACTAGATATGGTGCGATCTATGATGTCTCTTACTGATTTACCGCTATCATTTTGGGGATATGCTTTAGAGACGGCCGCATTCACGTTAAATAGGGCACCATCAAAATCCGTTGAGACGACGCCTTATGAACTATGGTTTGGCAAGAAACCAAAGTTGTCGTTTCTTAAAGTTTGAGGCTGCGATGCTTATGTGAAAAAGCTTCAACCTGATAAGCTCGAACCCAAATCGGAGAAATGTGTCTTCATAGGATACCCAAAGGAAACTGTTGGGTACACCTTCTATCACAGATCCAAAGGCAAAACATTCGTTGCTAAGAATGGATCATTTCTAGAGAAGGAGTTTCTCTCGAAAGAAGTGAGTGGGAGGAAAGTAGAACTTGACGAGGTAACTGTACCTGCTCCCTTACTGGAAAGTAGTTCATCACAGAAAACTGTTTCAGTGACACCTACACCAGTTAGTGAGGAAGCCAATGATAATGATCATGAAACTTCAGATCAAGATACTACTGAACCGCGTAGATCAACCAGAGTAAGATCCGCACCAGAGTGGTACGGTAATCCTGTTCTGGAGGTCATGCTACTAGATCATGATGAACCTACGAACTATGAAGAAGCGATGGTGAGCCCAGATTCCGTAAAGTGGCTTGAAGCCATGAAATCTGAGATGGGATCCATGTATGAGAACAAAGTATGGACTTTGGTTGACTTGCCCGATGATCGGCAAGCAATTGAGAATAAATGGATTTTTAAGAAGAAGACTGACGCTGATGGTAATGTTACTGTCTACAAAGCTCGACTTGTCGCAAAAGGTTTTCGGCAAGTTCAAGGAATTGACTACGATGAGACCTTCTCACCCGTAGTGATGCTTAAGTCCGTCCAAATCATGTTAGCAATTGCCGCATTTTATGATTATGAAATTTGGCAAATGGATGCCAAAACTGCATTCCTGAATGGATTTCTGGAAGAAGAGTTGTATATGATGCAACCAGAAGGTTTTGTCGATCCAAAGGGAGCTAACAAAGTGTGCAAGCTCCAGCGATCCATTTATGGACTGGTGCAAGCCTCTCGGAGTTGGAATAAACGTTTTGATAGTGTGATCAAAGCATTTGGTTTTATACAGACTTTCGGAGAAGCCTGTATTTACAAGAAAGTGAGTGGGAGCTCTGTAGCATTTCTGATATTATATGTGGATGACATATTACTGATTGGAAATGATATAGAATTTCTGGATAGCATAAAGGGATACTTGAATAAAAGTTTTTCAATGAAAGACCTCGGTGAAGCTGCTTACATATTAGGCATTAAGATCTATAGAGATAGATCAAGACGCTTAATTGGACTTTCACAAAGCACATACCTTGACAAAATTTTGAAGAAATTCAAAATGGATCAAGCGAAGAAAGGGTTCTTGCCTGTGTTACAAGGTGTGAAATTGAGTAAGACTCAATGCCCGACCACTGCAGAAGATAGAGAGAATATGAAAGATGTTCCCTATGCATCTGCCATAGGCTCTATCATGTATGCAATGCTGTGTACCAGACCTGATGTGTGCCTTGCTATAAGTTTAGCAGGGAGGTACCAAAGTAATCCAGGAGTGGATCACTGGAAAGTGGTCAAGAACATCCTGAAATACCTGAAAAGGACTAAGGATATGTTTCTCGTATATGGAGGTGACAAAGAGCTCACCGTAAAAGGTTACGTTGATGCAAGCTTTGACACTGATCCGGACGATTCTAAATCGCAAACCAGATACGTGTTTACATTAAACGGTGGAGCTGTCAGTTGGTGCAGTTCTAAACAAAGCGTTGTAGCGGGATCTACATGTGAAGCGGAATACATAGCTGCTTCGGAAGCAGCAAATGAAGGAGTCTGGATGAAGGAGTTCATATCCGATCTAGGTGTCATACCTAGTGCATCGGGTCCAATGAAAATCTTTTGTGACAATACTGGTGCAATTGCCTTAGCAAAGGAATCCAGATTTCACAAAAGGACCAAACACATCAAGAGACGCTTCAACTCCATCCGGGATCTAGTCCAGGTGGGAGACATAGAGATTTGCAAGATACATACGGATCTGAATGTTGCAGACCCGTTGACTAAGCCTCTTCCACGAGCAAAACATGATCAGCACCAAGGCTCCATGGGTGTTAGAATCATTATAGTGTAATCTAGATTATTGACTCTAGTGCAAGTGGGAGACTGAAGGAAATATGCCCTAGAGGCAATAATAAAGTTATTATTTATTTCCTTATAATCATGATAAATGTTTATTATTCATGCTAGAATTGTATTTACCGGAAACATAATACATGTGTGAATACATAGACAAACATAGTGTCACTAGTATGCCTCTACTTGACTAGCTCGTTAATCAAAGATGGTTATGTTTCCTAACCATGAACAAAGAGTTGTTATTTGATTAACGAGGTCACATCATTAGTAGAATGATCTGATTGACATGACCCATTCCATTAGCTTAGCACCCGATCGTTTAGTATGTTGCTTTCTTCATGACTTATACATGTTCCTATGACTATGAGATTATGCAACTCCCGTTTACCGGAGGAACACTTTGGGTACTACCAAACGTCACAACGTAACTGGGTGATTATAAAGGAGTACTACAGGTGTCTCCAATGGTCGATGTTGGGTTGGCGTATTTCGAGATTAGGATTTGTCACTCCGATTGTCGGAGAGGTATCTCTGGGCCCTCTCGGTAATACACATCACATAAGCCTTGCAAGCATTACAACTAATATGTTAGTTGTGAGATGATGTATTACGGAACGAGTAAAGAGACTTGCCGGTAACGAGATTGAACTAGGTATTGGATACCGACGATCGAATCTCGGGCAAGTAACATACCGATGACAAAGGGAACAACGTATGTTGTTATGCGGTCTGACCGATAAAGATCTTCGTAGAATATGTAGGAGCCAATATGGGCGTCCAGGTCCCGCTATTGGTTATTGACCAGAGACATGTCTCGGTCATGTCTACATTGTTCTCGAACCCGTAGGGTCCGCACGCTTAAGGTTACGATGACAGTTATATTATGAGTTTATGCATTTTGATGTACCGAAGGTTGTTCGGAGTCCCGGATGTGATCACGGACATGACGAGGAGTCTCGAAATGGTCGAGACATAAAGATTGATATATTGGAAGCCTATGTTTGGACATCGGAAGTGTTCCGGGTGAAATCGGGATTTTACCGGGTTACCGGGAGGTTACCGGAACCCCCCGGGAACCACATGGGCCTTCATGGGCCTTAGTGGAAAGGAGAAAAGGGCAGCCCAAGGGGGCTGCGCGCCTCCCCCCTTCCCCTAGTCCTATTAGGACTAGGAGAGGTGGCCGGCCACCCCTCTCCCTCTTTCCCCCTTGGGAATCCTAATTGGAATAGGATTGGAGGGGAGTCCTACTCCCGGTAGGAGTAGGACTCCTCCTGCGCCTCCTCCTCCTGGCCGGCGCACCCTCCCCCCTTGGCTCCTTTATATACTGAGGCAGGGGCACCTCTAAACACACAAGTTGACACAAGTTGATCCACGTGATCAATTCCTTAGCCGTGTGCGGTGCCCCCTGCCCCCTGCCACGACGCCTTATGAACTGTGGTTTGGCAAGAAACCAAAGTTGTCGTTTCTTAAAGTTTGGGGCTGCGATGCTTATGTGAAAAAACTTCAAACTGATAAGCTCGAACCCAAATCGGAGAAATGTGTCTTCATAGGATACCCAAAGGAAACTGTTGGGTACACCTTCTATCACAGATCCGAAGGCAAAACATTCGTTGCTAAGAATGGATCATTTCTAGAGAAGGAGTTTCTCTCGAAAGAAGTGAGTGGGAGGAAAGTAGAACTTGACGAGGTAACTGTACCTGCTCCCTTACTGGAAAGTAGTTCATCACAGAAAACTGTTTCAGTGACACCTACACCGGTTAGTGAGGAAGCCAATGATAATGATCATGAAACTTCAGATCAAGATACTACTGAACCACGTAGATCAACCAGAGTAAGATCCGCGCCAGAGTGGTACGGAAATCCTGTTCTGGAAGTCATGCTACTAGATCATGATGAACCTACGAACTATGAAGAAGCGATGGTGAGCCCAGATTCCGCAAAGTGGCTTGAAGCCATGAAATCTGAGATGGGATCCATGTATGAGAACAAAGTATGGACTTTGGTTGACTTGCCCGATGATCGGCAAGCAATTGAGAATAAATGGATCTTTAAGAAGAAGACTGACGCTGATGGTAATGTTACTGTCTACAAAGCTCGACTTGTCGCAAAAGGTTTTCGACAAGTTCAAGGGATTGACTACGATAAGACCTTCTCACCCGTAGCGATGCTTAAGTCCGTCCGAATCATGTTAGCGATTGCCGCATTTTATGATTATGAAATTTGGCAGATGGATGTCAAAACTGCATTCCTGAATGGATTTCTGGAAGAAGAGTTGTATATGATGCAACCAGAAGGTTTTGTCGATCCAAAGGGAGCTAACAAAGTGTGCAAGCTCCAGCGATCCATTTATGGACTGGTGCAAGCCTCTCGGAGTTGGAATAAACGTTTTGATAGTGTGATCAAAGCATTTGGTTTTATACAGACTTTCGGAGAAGCCTGTATTTACAAGAAAGTGAGTGGGAGCTCTGTAGCATTTCTGATATTATATGTGGATGACATATTACTGATTGGAAATGATATAGAATTTCTGGATAGCATAAAGGGATACTTGAATAAAAGTTTTTCAATGAAAGACCTCGGTGAAGCTGCTTACATATTAGGCATTAAGATCTATAGAGATAGATCAAGACGCTTAATTGGACTTTCACAAAGCACATACCATGACAAAATTTTGAAGAAGTTCAAAATGGATCAAGCGAAGAAAGGGTTCTTGCCTGTGTTACAAGGTGTGAAATTGAGTAAGACTCAATGCCCGACCACTGCAGAAGATAGAGAGAATATGAAAGATGTTCCCTATGCATCAGCCATAGGCTCTATCATGTATGCAATGCTGTGTACCAGACCTGATGTGTGCCTTGCTATAAGTTTAGCAGGGAGGTACCAAAGTATTCCAGGAATGGATCACTGGACAGCGGTCAAGAACATCCTGAAATACCTGAAAAGGACTAAGGATATGTTTCTCGTATATGGAAATGACAAAGAGCTCATCGTAAAAGGTTACGTTGATGCAAGCTTTGACACTGATCCGGACGATTCTAAATCGCAAACCGGATACGTGTTTACATTAAACGGTGGAGCTGTCAGTTGGTGCAGTTCTAAACAAAGCGTCGTAGCGGGATCTACATGTGAAGCGGAATACATAGCTGCTTCAGAAGCAGCAAATGAAGGAGTCTGGATGAAGGAGTTCATATCCGATCTAGGTGTCATACCTAGTGCATCGGGTCCAATGAAAATCTTTTGTGACAATACTGGTGCAATTGCCTTGGCAAAGGAATCCAGATTTCACAAAAGGACCAAACACATCAAGAGACGCTTCAACTCCATTCGGGATCTAGTCCAGGTGGGAGACATAGAGATTTGCAAGATACATACGGATCTGAATATTGCAGACCCATTGACTAAGCCTCTTCCACGAGCAAAACATGATCAGCACCAAAGCTCCATGGGTGTTAGATTCATTACAGTGTAATCTAGATTATTGACTCTAGTGCAAGTGGGAGACTGAAGGAAATATGCCCTAGAGGCAATAATAAAGTTATTATTTATTTCCTTATAATCATGATAAATGTTTATTATTCATGCTAGAATTGTATTTACCGGAAACATAATACATGTGTGAATACATAGACAAACAGAGTGTCACTAGTATGCCTCTACTTGACTAGCTCGTTAATCAAAGATGGTTATGTTTCCTAACCATAAACAATGAGTTGTTATTTGATTAACGAGGTCACATCATTAGTAGAATGATCTGATTGACATGACCCATTCCATTAGCTTAGCACCCGATCGTTTAGTATGTTGCTATTGCTTTCTACATGACTTATACATGTTCCTATGACTATGAGATTATGCAACTCCCGTTTACCGGAGGAACACTTTGGGTACTACCAAACGTCACAACGTAACTGGGTGATTATAAAGGAGTACTACAGGTGTCTCCAATGGTCGATGTTGGGTTGGCGTATTTCGAGATTAGGATTTGTCACTCCGATTGTCGGAGAGGTATCTCTGGGCCCTCTCGGTAATACACATCACATAAGCCTTGCAAGCATTACAACTAATATGTTAGTTGTGAGATGATGTATTACGGAACGAGTAAAGAGACTTGCCGGTAACGAGATTGAACTAGGTATTGGATACCGACGATCGAATCTCGGGCAAGTAACATACCGATGACAAAGGGAACAACGTATGTTGTTATGCGGTCTGACCGATAAAGATCTTCGTAGAATATGTAGGAGCCAATATGGGCATCTAGGTCCCGCTATTGGTTATTGACCAGAGACGTGTCTCAGTCATGTCTACATTGTTCTCGAACCCGTAGGGTCCGCACGCTTAAGGTTACGATGACAGTTATATTATGAGTTTATGCATTTTGATGTACCGAAGGTTGTTCGGAGTCCCGGATGTGATCACGGACATGACGAGGAGTCTCGAAATGGTCGAGACATAAAGATTGATATATTGGAAGTCTATGTTTGGACATCGGAAGTGTTCCGGGTGAAATCGGGATTTTACCGGGTTACCGGGAGGTTACCGGAACCCCCCGGGAGCCATATGGGCCATCATGGGCCTTAGTGGAAAGGAGAAAGGGGCAGCCCAAGGGGGCTGCGCGCCTCCCCCCTTCCCCTAGTCCTATTAGGACTAGGAGAGGTGGCCGGCCACCCCTCTCCCTCTTTCCCCCTTGGGAATCCTAGTTGGAATAGGATTGGAGGGGAGTCCTACTCCCGGTAGGAGTAGGACTCCTCCTGCGCCACCTCCTCCTGGCCGGCGCCTCCTCCCCCCCTTGGCTCCTTTATATACGGAGGCAGGGGCACCTCTAAACACACAAGTTGACACAAGTTGATCCACGTGATCGATTCCTTAGCCGTGTGCGGTGCCCCCTGCCACCATATACCTCGATAATACTGTAGCGGAGTTTAGGCGAAGCCCTGCTGCTGTAGTTCATCAAGATCGTCACCACGCCATCGTGCTGACGAAACTCTTCCCCGACACTTTGCTGGATCGGAGTCTGGGGATCGTCATCGGGCTGAACGTGTGCTCGAACTCGGAGGTGCCGTAGTTTCGGTGCTTGATCGGTTGGATCGTGAAGACGTACGACTACTTCCTCTACGTCGTGTCATCGCTTCCGCAGTCGGTCTGCGTTGGGTACGTAGACAACACTCTCCCCTCGTTGCTATGCATCACATGATCCTGTGTGCGCGTAGGAAATTTTTTGAAATTACTACGAAACCCAACATGTTTTCCTCTATCTCAATCGCTCTCTCTCTCTCTCTCTCTCTCTCTCTCTCTCTTTCTCTCAGGAACGAACAAGAATGTCGCCGCCCCATGGAACCTTCTCCGCCTAGAGCTTCATCACCTGCACCCATGCCCCAGATCTGCCCCCCTCCGTCTAGATCCACCGTCTCCGCCTCCCTACCATTGTCTCCGGCTAGCAGCCGCACCGCCGCGTCAAGTCCCCTGCATCATGCCCCCGCCTGCTGACGTTTCGCTCGAGAACGAGCTAGCGAGCGCGTGCCTCGTCAACCCCTGCCACGTCCGCCCGTTGACTCTGTCCCTTGGGCCGGCCCTTCTCCCACTCCAAGCTGCCGGCCTGCTTCCTTCCTGGGCTTGGCCCGATGTGAGCAGCCACCCTAAACCCCCCTGTGCACTGTTGGGCCAGCCTCTGTTTGGCCCGTTCATGTTTTTTCTAGTTATGCGAATTTGCCGAATTATCCACAGGAATGTTGTTTTATAGAAAAGCCCCTCCAGATCATGCATTTAATAACTCCAGAACCGTGCATGCTACCTCTTGAGCATGCGTCGGTTTTCCCTTGAAGAGGAAAGGGTGATGCAGCAAAGTAGCGAAGTATTTCCCTCAGTTTTTGAGAACCAAGGTATCAATCCAGTAGGAGGCTACACTCAAATTCCTCATACCTGCACAAACAAATAAGAACCTTGCAACCAACGCGATAAAGGGGTTGTCATTCCCTTCACGACCCCTTGCAAAAGTGAGATCTGATAGAGATGATAAAATAATTTTTTTGGTATTTTTATGATATAGATTGGAAAGTAAAGATTGCAAAATAAAGTAGATCGGAAACTTATATGATGGAAAATAGACCTGGGGGCCATAGGTTTCACTAGTCGCTTCTCTCAAGATAGCATAAGTATTACGGTGGGTGAACAAATTACTGTCGAGCAATTGATAGAAAAGTGCATAGTTATGAGAATATCAAGGCATGATCATGTATATAGGCATCACGTCCGCGACAAGTAGATCGAAACGATCTACTTCTATTACTCCACACATCGACCGCTATCCAGCATGCATCTAGATTATTAAGTTCATAAGAACAGAGTAACGCATTAGGCAAGATGACATGACGTAGAGGGATAAACTCAAGCAATATGATATAAACCCCATCTTTTTATCCTCGATGGCAACAATACAAGACGTGCCTTGCTGCCCCTGCTGTCACTGGGAAAGGACACCGCAAGATTGAACCCAAAGCTAAGCACTTCTCCCATTGCAAGAAAGATCAATCTAGTAGGCCAAACCAAACTGATAATTCGGAGAGACTTGCAAAGATAACAAATCATACATAAAAGAATTCAGAGGAGACTCAAATATTGTTCATAGATAATCTTGATCATAAACCCACGATTCATCGGATCTTGACAAACACACCGCAAAAAGTATTACATAGGATAGATCTCCAAGAAGATCGAGGAGAACTTTGTATTGAGATCCAAAGAGAGAGAAGAAGCAATCTAGCTAATAACTATGGACCCGAGGGTCTGAGGTAAACTACTCACACTTCATCGGAGAGGCTATGGTGTTCATGTAGAAGCCCTCCGTGATCGATTTCCCCTCCGGCGGAGCGCCGGAAAAGGCCCCAAGATGGGATCTCACGGGCACACAAGGTTGCGGCGGTGGAAATAGGGTGTCGTGGTGCTCTCGGATGTTTTCGGGGTATATGAGTATATATAGGCGAAAGAAGTCGGTCAGTGGAGCCACGAGGGGCCCACGAGGGGTGGGGGGCGCGCCTACACCCCCTGGGTGCGCCTCCCTGCCTCGTAGCCTCCTTGTTGCTTCCTTGACATCTACTCCAAGTCCCTTGGATTGTGTCTGCTCCAAAAACAATTCTCCCAAAGGTTTCATTCTGTTTGGACTCCGTTTGATATTCCTTTTCTGCAAAACACTGAAATAGGCAAAAAAATAACAATTTGCACTGGGCCTCCAGTTAATAGGTTAGACCCAAAAATAATATAAAAGTGCATAGTAAAGCCCATTAAACATCCAAAACAGATAATATAATAGCATGGAACAATAAAAAATTATAGATACATTGGAGACGTATCAAGCATCCCCAAGCTTAATTCTTGCTCGTCCTCGAGTAGGTAAATGATAAAAACATAATTTTTGATGTGGAATGCTACCTAACATAATTTTCAATGTAATTTCCTTTATTGTGGCATGAATGTTCAGATCCAAAAGATTCAAGATAAAAGTTTAATATTGACATAAAAATAGTAATACTTCAAGCATGCTAACTAAGCAGATTATGTTTTATCAAAATAACATAGCCAAAGAAAGCTTATCCCTACAAAATCATATAGTTTGGCCATGCTTCATTTTCGTCAAACAAAATGCTCCCATCATGCACAACCCCGGTTTCAGCCAAGCAATTGGTTCATACTTTTTAACGCGCTTCAGCCTTTTCAACCCTCACGCAATACATGAGCGTAAGACATGGACATAGCACTATGGGTGGAGTAGAGTGTGATGATAGGGATTATGTGAGAAAACAAAAAGGAGAAAGTCTCACATCGACGCGGCTAATCAACGGGCTATGGAGATGCCCATCGATTGATGTCAATATGAGGAGTAGGGATTGCCATGCAATGGATGCACTAGAGCTATAAATGTATGAAAGCTCATCAAAAGAAACTAAGTGGGTGTGCAACCAACTTGCCTGCTCGCGAAGACCTAGGGCAATTTGAGGAAGCCCATCATTGGAATATACAAGCCAAGTTCTATAATGAAAAATTCCCACCAGTATATGAAGGTGACAAAATAAGAAACTCTCTATCATGAAGATCATACTGCTATTTTGAAGCACGAGTGTGGAAAAAGGATAGTAACATTGTCCCTTCTCTCTTTTTCTCTCTTTTTTTAATTTGGGCTTCTTTGGCCTTTCTTTCTTTCTTTCTTTCTTTTTTTATTCGGGCTTCTTTGGCCTCTTTTATTTTTCATAAAGTCCGGAGACTCATCCCGACTTGTGGGGGAATCATAGTCTCCATCATCGTTTCTCACATGGGACAATACTCTAATAATGGAAATCATCACACTTCTATTCATTTACAACCCAAGAATTACAACTCAATACTTAAGACAAAATATGACTCTGCGTGAATGCCTCCGGCGGTGTACCGGGATATGCAATGAATCAAGAGCGACATGTATGAATGAAATATAAAGGTGGCTTTGCCACAAATATGATGTCAACCACATGATCATGCAAAGCAATATGACAATGATGGAGCGCGTCATAATAAACGGAATGATCGAAAGTTGCATGGCAATATATCTCGGAATGGCTATGGAAATGCCATAATAGGTAGGTATGGTGGCTGTTTTGAAGAAGATATAAGGAGGTTTATGTGTGATAGAGCGTATCGTATCGCGGGGTTTGGATGTACCGGCGAAGTTTGCACCAACTCTCAAGGTGAGAAAGGGCAATGCATGGTACCGTAGAGGCTAGCAAATTGCGGAAGGGTAAGAGTTCGCATAATCCATGGACTCACATTAGTCATAAAGAACTCATATACTTATTGCAAAAGTTTATTAGCCCTCGAAGCAAAGTATTACTATGCATGCTCCTAGGGGAAGGGTTGGTAGGAGTTAACCATCGCACGATCCCGACCTCCACACATAAGGAAGGCAATCAAAGAACCCCCCATGATTCAAATTTGTCACACAACATGCACCATACGTGCATGTTACGGGACTTGCCAACTTTAACACAAGTATTTCTCAATCTCATAATTACCCAACTAGCATGACTCTAACATTACCACCTTTATATCTCAAAACAATTATCAAGTATCAAATTTATCACAGTGTTTAATGCACTCCATATGAAAGTTTTTATTTTACCCAACTTGGATGCCCATCATATTAGGACTAATTTTATAACCAAAGCAAATTATCATGTTATTCTAAAAGACTCTCAAAATAATATAAGTGAAGCATGAAATATCAATAATTTCTATAAAATAAAACCACCGCCATGCTCTAAAATGGTATAAGTGAAGCACTAGAGCAAAATTGTCTAGCTCAAAAGATATAAGTGAAGCACATAGAGTATTCTAATAAATTCCGGTTCATGTGTGTCTCTCCCCAAAGGTGTGTAAAACAAGGATGATTGTGATAAACTAAAAAGCAAAGACTCAAATCATACAAGACACTCCAAGCAAAACACATATCATGTGGTGAATTAAAATATACCATCAAGTAAAGTTACCGATGGACGAAGACGAAAGAGGGGATGCCTTCTGGGGCATCCCCAAGCTTAGGCTTTTGGTTGTCCTTGAATTTTACCTTGGGGTGCCTTGGGAATCCCCAAGCTTAGGCTCTTGCCACTCCTTATTGCATAATCCATCAAATCTTTACCCCAAAACTTGAAAACTTCACAACACAAAACTCAAAAGAAAATCTCATGAGCTCCGTTAGCAAAATAAAACAAACCACCACTTTAAGGTACTGTAAGAACTCATTCTTTATTTATATTGGTGTTAAACCTAATGTATTCCAACTTCTTTATGGTTCATACCCCCCGATATTAGCCATAGATTCATCAAAAAAGCAAACAACACACAAAAAACATAATCTGTCAAAAACAGAACAGTCTGTAGCAATCTGTAACTTTAGAATACTTCTGGAACCCCAAAAATTTTACCAAATTAGGATGTCCTAGGTAATTTGTTTATTAATCTTCTGGAAAAAGAATAACCAGAAAATCTTGTTTGTGTGATTTATGAAAATTATTCTCATGCGGGCAAAAGTTTCTGTTTTTCAGCAAGATCAAATTAGCTATCACCGTAGGTTATCCTAAAGGTTTTACTTGGAACAAACACTAACTAAAACACAAACCACATCTAACCAGAGGCTAGATGAATTATTTATTACTAAATAGGAATAAAAAGCAAAGAACAAAAATAAAATTGGGTTGCCTCCCAACAAGCGCCATCGTTTAACGCCCCTAGCTAGGCATAAAAGCGAGAATAGATCCAAGTATTGCCATCTTTGGTATTCAATTAATAGGTGGATCTCATAATAGATTCATAAGGTAATTTGATTTCTTACTAGGAAAGTGTTCCATGCCTTTCCTTAATGCAAATTGGAATCTAATATTTCCTTCTTTCATATCAATAATGGCACCAACCATTCTAAGGAAAGGTCTACCAAGAATAATAGGACATGAAGGATTGCAATATATATCAAGAACAATAAAATATACGGACACATAATCCCTATTTGCAACAATAAGAACATCATTAATCCTTCCCATAGGTTTCTTAATGGTGGAATCCGCAAGGTGCAAGTTTAAAGAGCAATCTGCTACGTCTTGAGCTTGCGTTGGTTTTCCTTGAAGAGGAAGGGTGATGCAACAAAGTAGCGTAAGTATTTCCCTCAATTTTTGAGAACCAAGGTATCAATCTAGTAGGAGGCTCCTCAGAATTCCCACGCACCTACACAAACAAACAAGAACCTCACAACCAACGCAATAAAGGGGTTGTCAATCCCTTCATGGCCACTTGCGAAAGTGAGATCTGATAGAGATAATATGATAAGATAAATATTTTTGGTATTTTTATGATATAGATTGGGAAATCAAAGATGCAAATAAAAGTAGATGGTAAACTTATATGATAAAAGATAGACCCGGGGGCCATAGGTTTCACTAGTCGCTTGTCTCAAGATAGCATAAGTATTACGGTGGGTGAACAAATTATTCTCGAGCAATTGATAGAAAAATGCATAGTTATGAGATTATCTAGGCATGATCATGTATATAGGCATCACGTCCGCGACAAGTAGACCAAAACGATTCTGCATCTACTACTATTATTCCACACATCGACCGACTCTTGCCTGCATCTAGAGTATTAAGTTCATAAGAACAGAGTAACGCATTAAGAAAGATGACATGATGTAGAGGAATAAACTCATGCAATATGATATAAACCCCATCTTTTTATCCTCGATGGCAACAATACAATACGTGCCTTGCTGCCCCTGCTGTCACTGGGAAAGGACACCGTAAGATTGAACCCAAAGGTAAACACTTCTCCAATTGCAAGAAAGATCAATCTAGTAGGCCAAACCAAACTGATAATTTGAAGAGACTTGCAAAGATAACTTAATCATAAATAAAATAATTCAGAGGAGATTCAAATATTTCTCATAAATAAACTTGATCATAAACCCACAATTCATCGGATCTCGACAAACACACCGTAAAAAGAGTTACATCGAATAGATCTCCAAGAAGATCAAGGAGAACTTTGTATTGAGAATCAAAGAGAGAGAAGAAGCCATCTAGTTAATAACTATGGACCCGAAGGTCTGTGGTAAACTACTCACAACTCATCGGAGAGGCCTTGGAGATGATGTAGAGGCCCTCCGTGGTCGATTCCCCCTCCGGCGGAGCGCCGACGAAGGCTCCAAGATGGGATCTCGCGGATACAGAAGGTTGGGGCGGTGGAAATAGTTTTTCGTGGTGCTCCTGGATGTTTTTGGGGTACGTGGGTATATATAGGAGGAAGAAGTAGGTCAGTGGACTCTCGAGGGCCCCACGAGGGTGGGGGGCGCGCCGGGCACCCTCGTGGCCGCCTCGTCTGTTGCTTGACTTCCACTCCAAGTCCCCTGGATTACGTTTGTTCCAAAAAGATCGCTCCCGAAGGTTTCATACCGTTTGGACTCTGTTTGATATTCCTTTTCTTCGAAACACTGAAAAAGGCAAAAAAAACAGCAATTCAGGCTGGGCCTCCGGTTAGTAGGCTAGTCCCAAAAATGATATAAAAGTGTAAAGTAAAGCCCATAAACATCCAAAACGGGTAATATAATAGCATGGAACAATCAAAAATTATAGATACGTTGGAGACGTATCAAGCATCCCAAGCTTAATTCATGCTCCTTCTCGAGTAGGTAAATGATAAAAACAGAATTTTTGATGTGGAATGCTACCTAACATAATTCTCAATGTAATTTTCTTTATTGTGGCATGAATGTTCAGATCCAAATGATTTAAAATAAAAGTTCATATTGACATAAGAAATAGTAATACTTCAAGCATACTAATCAAAGCAATCATGTCTTCTCAGAATAACATAGCTAAAGAAAGTTCATCTCTACAAAATCATATAGTTTGGTTATGCTCCATTTTCGTCACACAAGAATGCTCTCATCTTGCACACCCCCGATGACAAGCCAATCAATTGTTTCATACTTTAGAAATCTCAAACTTTTTCAACTTTCACACAATACATGAGCGTGAGCCATGGATATATCACTATGGGTGCAATAGAATATGATGATGGAGGTTGGTTGGAGAAGACAAAAAAGGAAGAAAGTCTCATGTTAACGAGGCTAATCAATGGGCTATGGAGATGCCCATCAATTGATGTCAACATGAGGAGTAGGGATTGCCATGCAACGGATGCACTAGAGCTATAAATGTATGAAACCTCAACAAAAGAAACTAAGTGGGTGTGCATCCAACTTGCTTGCTCACGAAGACCTAGGGCATTTTGAGGAAGCCCGTCGTTGGAATATACAAGCCAAGTTCTATAATGAAAAATTCCCACTAGTATATGAAAGTGACAACAAATGAGACTCTCTATATGAAGAACATGGTGCTACTTTGAAGCACAAGTGTGGAAAAGGATAGTAACATTGCCCCCTTTTTTATTTTCTTTTTCTTTTTTTGGCCTTTCTTTTTTCTTTGGCCTTTTTTTGGCCTTTTCTTTTTTCTTTTTGGCCTTTCTTTTTTATTTGGGGACAATGCTCTAATAATGATGATCATCACACTTCTATTTATTTAGAACCCATGAATTACAACTCAAAAGTGGAACAAGATATGACTCTATATGCATGCCTCCGGCGGTGTACCGGGAAGGGCAATGAATCAAGAGTGACATGTATAAAAAATTATGCATGATGGCTTTGCCACAAATACGATGTCAACTACATGATCATGCAAGGCAATATGAAAATGATGATGCGTGTCATGATGATGAATGGAACAGTGGAAAGTTGCATGGAAATATATCTCGGAATGGCTATGGAAATGCCATAATAGGTAGGTATGGTGGCTGTTTCGAGGAAGATATAAGGAGGTTTATGTGTGACAGAGTGTATCGTATCACGGGGTTTGGATGCACCGGCGAAGTTTGCACCAACTCTCAAGGTGAGAAAGGGCAATGCACGGTACCGAAGAGGCTAGCAATGATGGAAGGGTAAAAGTGCGTATAATCCATGGACTCAACATTAGTCATAAAGAACTCATATACTTATTGCAAAAATCTACAAGTCATCAAAAACCAAGCACTACGCGCATGCTCCTAGGGGGATAGATTGGTAGGAAAAGATCATCGCTCATCCCCGACCGCCACTCATATGGATGACAATCTAAGAACACCTCGTATTTCAAATTTGTTACACAATGGTTACCATACGTGCATGCTATGGGACTTGCCAACTTCAACACAAGCATTCTTAAAATTCGCAATTACCCAACTAGCATGACTCTAATATCACCACCTCCATATCTCAAAACAATTATCAAGTATCAAATTGATCATAGCATCCAATTCACTTCCTATTATAGTTTTTATTATACCCAACTTGGATGCACATCATTTTAGGACCAATTTTATAACCATAGCAAATACCATGCTGTTCTAAAAGACTCTCAAAATAATATAAGTGAAGCGTGAGAGATCAACAATTTCTACAAAATCAAGCCACCGCCGTGCTCTAAAAGGTATAAGTGAAGCACTAGAGCAAAACTATCTAGCTCAAAAGATATAAGTGAAGCACATAGAGTATTCTAATAAATCACAAATCATGTGGGTTTCTCCCAAAAGGTGTGTACAGCAAGGATGATTGTGGTAATCTAAAAAGCAAAGACTAATATCATACAAGACGCTCCAAGCAAAACACATATCATGTGGCGAATAAAAATATAACTCCAAGTAAAGTTACCGATAAACGAAGACGAAAGAGGGGATGCCTTCCGGGGCATCCCCAAGCTTAGGATTTTGGTTATCCTTGAATATCTTGGGGTTCCATGGGCATCCCCAATCTTAGGCTCTTGCCACTCCTTATTCCATAGTCCGTCAAATCTTTACCCAAAACTTGAAAACTTCACAACACAAAACTCAACAGGAAATCTCATAAGCTCCGTTAGTGCAAGAAAGAAAAACCACCACATAAGGTATTGTAATGAACTCATTCTTTATTTATATTGGTGTTAAACCTACTGTATTCTAACTTCTCTATGGTTCATACCCCTTGATACTAGCCATAGATGCATCAAAATAAGCAAACAACACGCAAAAAACAGAATCTGTCAAAAACAGAACAGCCTGTAGCAATCTGTAACTCTCGAATATTTCTGGAAGTCGAAAAATCCCACCAAAATAGGAAGTCCTGGGAAATTTGTCTATTGATCTACAGCAATAAGAATCAACGCAAAAGCACATTTCTGTGAATTACTAAAATTATTTTCGTGCGTGCAAAAGTTTCTGTTTTTCAGCAGAATCAAATTAAGTATTACCGTAGGTTATCCTATAGGTTCTATTTGGCACAAACACTAATTAAAACATGAAAACACATCTAAACAGAATCTAGATGAAATATTTCTTACTAAACAGAAGCAAAAAGCAATAAACAAAAATAAAATTGGGTTGCCTCCCAACTAGCGCTATCATTTAACGCCCCTAGCTAGGCATACAAGCGAGGATAGATCTAAGTAGTGCCATAATAAAAGATAGATCATGAAAACTCATCCCATATTCTCTACATTCAGCAGCAAGTTTTCTTTGAGACAAACAAAAATAATCAAAAGGGTTAAATTTAATGGGACAAAAGTCCCCAAGATCAATCTCAGGAGGTATGGGTTCCTCCCTTGGCCCTTCATATTGCACAACCAATTCATCATTATAAACATTCTTTTGACAGAACCTTTTGAGTCTACACTCAAGAGAATACCCTAGCTCATTATTTCGAATAGCAAAATCATTATTGAGTTCAAAAATTTTATCAACTTGAACAGTGATAGGAACCTTTTTTCTAAGGTTTTCATTAAAAGCAATATAGTCCAAAGATTGGAAACGCATAATTTCCTCTTGATCGAAGAGGATCGCCTCTATGGGAGGACGACCAACGTCCACCCTATAGTGTGCAAAATTTTTTTTGGCTTCTTTTATTATGAATCTAAACTCATGTGCCAAAAAGATAGTAGCTGCATGCTTAACAGAAGAATGCTCAATACTAGAAAATTCTAGGAAAATCCTTTGTATGCAAGGATGCATGTGCATGAACTGTCTTTCAAGTTCAACTATAAGCATGGCGATGGCATCCGCAAGACTACTTGTTCTATGCAAGATAGAACTACCCATAGAAGGTAAAGCACCGGCACAAGTAAAGAAATCTTGAATAACCCCTTTCCCAATAATATTGCCACTACCAATTCGAAACTTTTTAGTATGTAAGATGGGGGTTCTTCAGCAGGAGCATCAGAATTTTCCATGTTATCATTATTGTCCATATCGATGATAATCTCCCCAATTTCAGACATAACAACAGAAAAAAGCGAGAAGGAAGAAGAGGGCAAACAGAAAAGAGAGGGCGAATAAAACAGCAAGGGTGAAGCGGGGGAGAGGAAAACGAGAGGCAAATGGCAAATAATGTAATGCGAGGGAGATGAGTGATAACCCACAAGTATAGGGGATCGCAACAATTTTCGAGGGTAGAGTATTCAACCCAAATTTATTGATTCGACACAAGGGGAGCCAAAGAATATTCTCAAGTATTAGCAGTTGAGTTGTCAATTCAACCACACTTGGATAACTTAGTATCTGCAGCAAAGTATTTAGTAGCAAAGTAGTATGATAGTAATGGTAACAGTGGCAAAAGTAAAGATAGCAGTTTTGTAGTAATTATAACAGTAGCAACAGAAAAGTAAATAAGCGAAGCACAATATGTGAAAAGCTCGTAGGCATTGGACAGTGATGGATAATTATGTCGGATGCGATTCCTCATGTAATAATTATAACATAGGGTGACATAGAACTAGCTCTAGTTCATCAATGTAATGTAGGAATGTATTCCGAATATAGTCATGCGTGCTTATGGAAAAGAACTTGCATGATATCTTTTGTCCTACCCTCCCATGGCAGCGGGGTCCTAGTGGAAACTAAGGGATATTAAGGCCTCCTTTTAATAGAGTACCGACCAAAGCATTAACACATAGTGAATACATGAACTCCTCAAACTACGGTCATCACCGGTAAGTATCTCGATTATTGTCACTTCGGGGTTAACGGATCATAACTCATAATAGGTGACTATAGACTTGCAAGATAGGATCAAGAACTCACATATATTCATGATTACATTATAGGTTCAGATCTGAAATCATGGCACTTGGGCCCTAGTGACAAGCATTAAGCATAGCAAAGTCATAGCAACATCAATCTCAGAACATAGTGGATACTAGGGAACAAACCCTAACAAAACTACCTCGATTACATGGTAAATCTCATCCAACCCATCACCGTCCAGCAAGCCTACGATGGAATTACTCATGCACGGCGGTGAGCATCATGAAATTGGTGATGGAGGATGGTTGATGATGACAACAGCGACGAATCCCCCTCTCCGGAGCCCCGAACGGACTCCAGATCAGCCCTCCCGAGAGAGATTAGGGCTTGGCGGCGGCTTCGTATCGTAAAATGCGATGAAACTTTCTCTCTGATTTTTTTTCTCCGTGAAAAAGAATATATAGAGTTGGAGTTGAGGTCGGTGGAGCTCCAGGGGGGCCACGAGATAGGGGGGCGCACCCAGGGGGAGGGGGCGCGCCCCCCACCCTCGTGGATAGGGTGTGGGCCCCCGACCTTGATTCTTTCGCCAGTATTTTTTATATTTTCCAAAAGTTATCTCCGTGGATTTTCAGGTCATTCCGAGAACTTCTGTTTTCTGCACAATAAACAACACCATGGCAGATCTGTTGAAAACAACGTCAGTCCGGGTTAGTTTCATTCAAATCATGCAACTTAGAGTCCTAAACAAGGGCAAAAGTGTTTGGAAAAGTAGATATGTTGGAGACGTATCAACTCCCCCAAGCTTAAACCTTTGCTTGTCCTCAAGCAATTCAGTTGACAAACTGAAAGTGATAAAGAAAAACTTTTACAAACTCTGTTTGCTCTTGTTGTTGTAAATATGTAAAGCCAGCATTCAAGTTTTCAGCAAAGATTATGAACTAACCATATTCACAATAACACTTAGGTCTCATGTTTACTCATATCAATGGCATAATCAACTAGCAAGCAATAATAATAAATCTCAGATGACAACACTTTCTCAAAACAATCATAATATGATATAACAAGATGGTATCTCGCTAGCCCTTTCTGAGACCGCAAAACATAAATGCGGAGCACCTTTAAAGATCAAGGACTGGCTAAACATTGTAATTCATGGTAAAAGAGATCCAGTCAAGTCATACCCAATATAAACTAATACTAATGCACGCAAATGACAGCGTGCTCTCCAGCGCGTGATTTTTAATAAGAGGGTGATGACTCAACATAAAAGTAAATAGATAGGCCCTTCGCGAGGGAAGCAGGGATTTGTAGAGGTGCCAGAGCTCGATTTTAAAATAGAGATGAATAACATTTTAAGCGGTATACTTTCACTGTCAACACAACAACTATGAGATCTCGATATCTTCCGTGCTACATACATTATAGGCGGTTCCCAAACAGAATGGTAAAGTTTATACTCCCCCACCACCACAACCACACTCCACGGCCATCCGAAACAACAGGGTACCGTCCAAACCAACAACAGTCCTGGGGGAGTTTTGTTTTAATTATTTTGATTTGCTTTGATCTTTTTGATCATGGGACTAGGCATCCCGGTTACCGGCCATTTTCTCGTGGATGAGGCATGGAGTCCACTCCCCTTGAGAATAACCCACCTAGCATGGAAGATATAGACAGCCCTAGTTGAAACATGAGCTGCTCGAGCATACAAAACAGAATTTCATTTGAAGGTTTGGAGTTTGGCACATACAAATTTACTTGGAACGGCAGGTAGATACCGCATATAGGAAGGTATGGTGGACTCATATGGAACAACTTTGGGGTTATGGAGTTTGGATGCACAATCAGTATTCCCGCTTAGTATAGGTGAAGGCTAGCAAAAGACTGGGAAGCGACCAACTGAGAGAGCGACAACAGTCATGAACATGCATTAAAATTAATCAACAATGAGTGCAAGCATGAGTAGGATATAATCCACCATGAACATAAATATCATGAAGGCTATGTTGATTTGTTTCAACTACATGTGTGAACATGTGCCAAGTCAAGTCACTCAAATCATTCAAAGGAGGATACCATCCTATCATACCACATCACAACCATTTTAATAGCATGTTGGCACGCAAGGTAAACCATTATAAGCTCCTACCTAATTAAGCATGGCATAAGCAACTATAATATCTAAATGTCATTGCAAACATGTTTACTCATAATAGGCTGAATCAGGAACGATGAACTCATCATATTTACAAAAACAAGAGAGGTCGAGTTCATACCAGCTTTTCTCATCTCAATCAGTCCATCATATATCATCATTATTGCCTTTCACTTGCACGACCGAACGGTGTGTATAATAATAATAGTGCACGTGCATTGGACTAAGCTCGAATCCGCAAGCATTCAATTCAAGGGAGAAGATAAAGTAATATGGGCTCTAAGTTAAATAAACAATCATGCATATGAGAGCCACTAAACATTTTCATTATGGTCTTCTACTCTTGACCCCCAAAGGAAAGAAAAGAAATAAAACTATTTACACGGGAAAGCTCCCAGCAAGCAAAAGAAGAATGAGAAATCTTTTTGGGTTTTCATTTTAATTACTACTACAAGCATGGAAATTAAACTAACTATTTTTTTTGTTTTTCTTAAGGTTTATCAAACACACAAGAAGAAAGCTAGAAAAAGAAATTAAACTAGCATGGATAATACAATGAAAGAGTATGAGCACCGACAACTAGAATAGTGTGTGAACATGCATGTAAAGTCGGTGAGAAATACGTACTCCCCCAAGCTTAGGCTTTTGACCTAAGTTGGTCTATGCCCAAGGATCGCGGCTACTCTCCCCAGGGTACTGAGGAGTGTCATCTGGATACCACTGGCTAGCGATCTCCTCCGGATCCCACTGATAACAGGATGGACGATAAGGGTCTAGTGGATGTTCCGGCTCAGGCTCTGGAGCGGATGTATGGCCTCGATGCGCGTACACAGCCTTCGGCAAAACGAGGTAATGGCCTGCAGTTAAATCAAACAAAGAAGGCGCATGCAGGGTAATAATCTCATTGTGTTTCTTATTAAATCTCAGGTTATACAGGAGCATCTTATCATCATTGTCAACAATAAACTCATGCGCTACCATGCTCCTGTAATCTAAAAAGGTAAGAGGCAGCAGTGTCTCCTCTTTCTCATCATGCCTAATAGGTATCTCGAAATGTTTAGCGAGGCGTGCAGCATAGATACCTCCAAAGATGGGGCCCTTTATACGGTTTAAGCTTAACCATTTAGCAATAACGTCACCCATACTAAAAGTGTTATCACCGAATAAGGCATGGAGCAGAATAATAATATCAGGAACACTGAAGTTTCCACTATTTCCACGACCAATTAAGCATCAACTAGCAAATACGGCAAAGTATCACAAAACAGGAAAGTGTATGCTAGTGATTCTCGCATCGGAACCCTTCTTCGAATCCCCTATAGTAATAGTGTTAACAAAACCATCCACATCTTTATGATGTGGTTCATCTAAGCTGCCCTCAAAGGATATTCTACAAACCGCGCAAAAATTACGTAATGACATTTCCTTAGTCTCATCATATAAATGAAAAGATACTGAAGGAGGTGAATTCTTAGGATAATAATAAAAGTTTTGCATGAAAGTATTGGTAAGTAAGAGATACTGTTCGATCCGGTCGTGGAGGAAGACCGTGAGGCCCGCATTTTCAGCCAGTGAATAAAAGTCTTCATAAATCCCGGCTGCTCTCAAGAAATTATCACAAGGCCATTCACACGGCCGTACTTCCGCTACGCGAGGAAGATTACACTTGGCCTTTTCTTTCTCCTTAGCTTGTTTATCCTTAGAGCTTTGACTAGAAGAGCCCCTCAATAATCTCCTCATCATTTTCTGAAAATTTCTGAAATTTTTAGTAACTTCAAAATAAAGGTGAATCAAACTAAACAAGATTGGTAGCAACTACTCCCACAAGTGCCTAGAGCCTATATCATGCATTAGAATTACTTGGGACCTCATAAATTTGACATGCAAGCTCAAGAAAAGGGTCACCTAGGCAGCAAAAATTTACAATGAATAAAGCACTAAAACAAAAACTAATTGGACCAATGGAGGAGTCACATACCAAGCAACAATCTCCCAAAGCAGTTTTGTGAATGGAGCTTTGAGCAAGGAGATCAAAAATCACAGCAAAATGAGCTAGAACTCGTGCTTGAGCTAGATGGGGATTTTTTTGGGAGGAAGATGGAGTGAGTGGGTGAAAGAATAAGTGGAGGGGGCCCACCGTGGGCCCACGAGACAGGGGGGCGCGCCCAGGGGGAGTGGGCGCGCCCTCCGCCCTCGTGGCCAGGTGCTTGCCCCCCTACTGTGTTCTCAGTGCCTAAAATCCTCAAATATTTCATAAAAAAACATACTAAATTTGTAGGGCAATTGGAGCACTTTTATTTTTGGGATATTTTTTATTGCATGGATAATTCAGAAAACAGATAGATAATAATATTTTTGCTTTATTTATTCCAAATAACAGAAAGTAAAAAGAGGGTACAGAAGGTTGTGCCTTCTAGTTTTGTCGGGGGGATGAACCCCGGGCAGGCAACGGAACCCGGATCTGTTTCAAAAACAGCGGGGCCCACATCGCCCCGCAAACCGGCGTGCGCCAGGCCGGGTCGCTCGACCCGACAAGGCGCGTAACTCGGCCAAGACCCTCGACTCGGCAAGGTACGTCAACCCGGCCGCAGTGGCTGGCGCAAGGCAACTCAACCCGGCGCAGCCTTGGCTTCCCCAATAAGCCAACCCAACTGTGGCGTCCACGGCAACCCAGCCACGGGTCAACTCCCATCCCATCCAGGCCGTACGATGGGATGAGACCTCAATCACCGATGACCAAGACTATAGTACCCCCGCCCATGCCCGTGGTCAGCCAGAGCGTGGCAACAATGCCCCTTACCTACCCGCTGACCAGGGCTGGCACGACAACAGTGTTCCCGCCCTCACCGCTGACGACAACAAGCGGAGGCCTGACGGAGAACACTGTGCGCGACTCGACCCAGCCATGCCATGACGATCGACAAGACGGCGCACAGTCCCCCTAGGCACGCGGGGCCTGCACCTAGGGGAACCCGGCGAACCACAAGCCCCCAAGCGGGACCCAGCCCGGTACCTCGGACGCCGACAATGCGGACCCACCAACTCGGCATATTACCATTGTAACCCTGGGTGGGTTGGTCTATAAACCCCCCAGGAGTTGATAACCCACAAGTATAGGGGATCGCAACAGTTTTCGAGGGTAGAGTATTCAACCCAAATTTATTGATTCGACACAAGGGGAGCCAAAGAATATTCTCAAGTATTAGCAGCTGAGTTGTCAATTCAACCACACCTGGAAACTTAGTATCTGCAGCAAAGTGTTTAGTAGCAAAGTAATATGATAGTGGTGGTAACGGTAACAAAAGTAAAGACAGCAAAAGTAATGTTTTTGGTATTTTGTAGTGATTGTAACAGTAGCAACGGAAAAGTAAATAAGCGAGAACCAGTATATGGAAAGCTCGTAGGCACCGGATTAGCGATGGATAATTATGCCGGATGCGGTTCGTCATGTAACAGTCATAACATAGGGTGACACAGAACTAGCTCCAGTTCATCAATGTAATGTAGGCATGTATTCCATATATAGTCATACGTGCTTATGGAAAGAACTTGCATGACATCTTTTGTCCTACCCTCCCGTGGCAGCGGGGTCCTATTGGAAACTAAGGGATATTAAGGCCTCCTTTTAATAGAGAACCGGAACAAAGCATTAGCACATAGTGAATACATGAACTCCTCAAACTATGGCCATCCCCGGGAGTGGTCCCGATTATTGTCACTTCGGGGTTGCCGGATCATAACACATAGTAGGTGACTATAGACTTGCAAGATAGGATCAAGAACACACATATATTCATGAAAACATAATAGGTTCAGATCTGAAATCATGGCACTCGGGCCCTAGTGACAAGCATTAAGCATAGCAAAGTCATAGAACATCAATCTCAGAACATAGTGGATACTAGGGATCAAACCCTAACAAAACTAACTCGATTACATGATAAATCTCATCCAACCCATCACCGTCCAGAAAGCCTACGATGGAATTACTCACGCACGGCGGTGAGCATCATGAAATTGGTGATGGAGGATGGTTGATGATGACGACGGCGACGAATCCCCCTCTCTGGTGCCCCGAACGGACTCCAGATCAGCCCTTCCGAGAGAGATTAGGGCTTGGCGGCGGCTCCGTATCGTAAAACGCGACGATTTCTTCTCTCTGATTTTTTCCTCCCCGAAAGCCAATATATGGAGTTGGAGTTGGCATCGGAGGGCCCCCAGGGGGCCCACGAGGTAGGGGGCGCGCCCAGGGGGGGCACCCTCGTGAGCAGGGTGTGGGCCCCCTGGTCTTCATCTTTGGCGAGGATTTTTTATTGTTTTTTCTAAGGTGTTCCGTGGAGTTTCAGGTCATTCCGAGAACTTTTATTTTCTGCACATAAAACAACACCATGGCAATTCTGCTGAAAACAACCTCAGTCCGGGTTTGTTCCATTCAAATCATACAAGTTAGAGTCCAAAACAAGGGCAAAAGTGTTTGGAGAAGTAGATACTACGGAGACGTATCAACTCCCCCAAGCTTAAACCCTTGCTTGTCCTCAAGCAATTCAGTTGACAGACTAAAAGAGAAAAAGAAAAACTTTTACAAACTCTGTTTGCTCTTGTTGTTGTAAACATGAAAAGCCAGCATTCAAGTTTCAGCAAATATTATGAACTAACCATATTAACAATAACACGTAGGTCTCACATTACTCATATCAATAGCATAACCAGCTAGCGAGCCATAATAATAAAACTCGGATGGCAACACTTTCTCAAAACAATCATAACATGATATAACAAAATGGTATCTCGCTAGCCCTTTCTGAGACTGCAAAACATAAATGCAGAGCACATTTAAAGATCAAGGACTGACTAAACATTGTAATTCATGGTAAAAGAGATCCAGTCAAGTCATACCCAATATAAACCAATTATAATGAATGCAAACGATAGTGTGCTCTCGAGCGGGTGCTTTTTAATAAGAAGGATGATGACTCAACATAAAAAAGTAAATAGATAGGCCCTTCACAGAGGGAAGCAGGGATTTGTAGAGGTGCCATAGCTCGATTTTGAAATAGAGATAAATTATATTTTGAGCGGCATACTTTCATTGTTAACATAGCAACTAAAAGACGACGATATCTTCCATGCTAAACAGATTATAGGCGGTTCCCAAACAGGATGGTAAAGTTTATACTCCCCCTCCTCCACAAGCATCAATCCATGGCTTGCTCGAAACAACGAGTGCCTCCAACATTCAATGGGTCCCAGGGGGAGTTTTTTTGCAGTTATTTTGATTTAGTTTGCATAAAGCGTGGGACTGGGCATCCCGGTTACCAGCCATTTTCTCGTGAATGAGGAGCGGAGTCCACTCCTCTTGAGAATAACCTGCCTAACATGGAAGATAAGGGCAGCTCTAGTTGACATATGAGCTATTCGAGCATGCAAAACAGAATGTTTATTTGAAGGTTTAGAGTTTGGCACATACAAATTTACTTGGAACGACAGGTAAATACCGCATATAGGTAGGTATAGTGGACTCATATGGAACAACTTTGGGGTTTAAGGAGTTTGGATGCACAAGCAGTATTCCCGCTTAGTACATGTGAAGGCTAGCAAAAGACTGCGAAGCGACCAACTGAGAGAGTGACAACAGTCGTAAACATGCATTAAGATTAATTTACACCGAGTACAAGCATGAGTAGGATATAATCCACCACGAACATAAATATCATGAAGGCTATGTTGATTTGATTCAACTACATGCATGAACATGTGCCAAGTCGAGTCACTCAATTCATTTAAACGAGGATACCATCCCATCATACCACATCATAATCATTCTAATAGCATGTTGGCACGCAAGGTAAAACCATTATAACTCATAGCTAAACAAGCATGGTACAAGCAACTATAATCTCTAAATCTCATTGCAAATATGTTTACTTCATAATATCTGACTCACGAATGATGAATCATCATATTTACAAAAACAAGAGAGGTCGAGTTCATACCAGCTTTTTTCATCCCAATAAGTCCATCATATATCATCATTATTGCCTTTCACTTGCACGACCGAACGGTGTGTATAATAATAAGAGTGCACGTGCATTGGACTAAGCTGGAATCTGCAAGCATTCAACTCAAGAGAGAAGACAAGTAATATGGGCTCTAAGTTAAATAAACAATCATGCATATGTGAGCCACTAAGCATTTTTAATATGGTCTTCTCAACCCCCAAAGAAAGGAAAAGAAATAAAAACTATTTACACGGGAAAGCTCCCAACAAGCAAAAGAAGAATGGGAAATATTTTTGGGTTTTTTCTTTGAATTACTACAGCAAAGAAATAAACTACTACTAATTTTTTTTGGTTTTTTTCTTAAGGTTTATCAAACACACAAGAAGAAAGCAGGAAAAAGAAAATAAACTAGCATGGATATTACATTGAAAGAGTATGAGCACCGACATCTAGCAATGAGTGTGTGTGAACATGAATGTAATGTCGGTGGGAAATACGTACTCCCCCAAGCTTAGGCTTTTGGCCTAAGTTGGTCTATTGCCAGGGATAGCCTGGCGGATACTCATAGGTGAAGCTGGGGTCGTACTGCGATGCAGCGGCTATCGCCGCCTGAGCTGTAGCGTGACGTTGAGCAGCCTCCGCTCTCCTCTCGTACTCATCTGCCTCCTCTCTAGTAATAATATATCTTCCTTTTGTCTGTGAATCAAAGAAGGCAGGAGCAGGAAGAGCAATATGGACTACATGACGTTTGTTAAAGATTAGTCGATACTGGAGAGGTGGTTCAGTCCTCTCAACAAACTGGTGGGAAACCATAGAATCAAAATCTAAATAAGAAGGGGGTAACTCCATATCACCCTCATGAATGTCTATCTCAAGAAAATTAGCTAAGCGGGTTGCATAAATTCCTCCAAAGAAATCTCCGTTATGTCTATTCTGATGCAACCTGTGAGCTACAATGGCTCCCATATGATAAGATTGGTCTCCTAACACAGCACTCCTGAGAATGCTGAGATCAGGGACACACATGTGACATGCTTCATCCTTAGCATTTATGCATCTACCTATGAAGAGATCAAAATAATGTATAGCAGGAAAGTGAACGCTCCCTATAGTGGCTTGTGTTATATCTCTAGATCCCCCCACAGTTATTCTAGCAAGAAAGTCTCTATATTCAGATTTAGGGGGATCCCTGACATTACCCCAAGATGGAAGTTTGCAAGCAGAAGTGAAATCCTCTAAGTCCATGGTATAAGATTTGTCATAAAGGTCAAACATGACTGAAGGAGAATTACGCGAAGATGAAAACTCAAACCTCCTCACAAATGAACTTGTGAGATCATGATACTGGGGGCATTTGTCAGCTTCAAAATCCTCAAGATCGGTGTTAAGCAAATATGCACTAAATTCTTCTTCGATTCCCACTTGATTCATAAAATTTTCCGATGGCCATTCACAGGGCCTCACATGAGCATCTCTTGGTGGTTCCTCGTCAGCATCACGTATTGCAAGTCTGGGACCTTGCTTCCTTGAAGAACCACCTTGGAACATCCTCCTGAACATATTGTTGCCTCTGGAAAATTTCTGAAATTTTTAGTAACTTCAAATAAAAGTGAACCAACTTCAATAAAATTGATAGCAACCACTCCCATAAGTGCCTAGAGCCTATATAAAGCATTGGAACTACTTGGAACCATATAAATTTGACATGCAAGCTCAAGAACATGGTCACCTATGCAGCACAAATTTGCAATGAATAAAGCACTAGAACAAAAACTAATTGGACCAATGGAGGAGTCACATACCAAGGAACAATCTCTCCAAGCAGTTTTGCGAGAGGTGCTTTGAGCAAGGAGATCGAAAATCACAGCAACAGGGGCTGGAACTCGTGCTTGAGTTGGTTTTTCGTGTTTGTGTGAGGCAGAGGAAGAAGATGGGTGCAGGGATAAGTGGAGGAGGGCCACCATGGGCCCACGAGGCAGGGGGCGCGCCTAGGGGGTAGGGCGCGCCTTCCACCCTCGTGGCCAGGTGGCAGCTCCCCCCGCGGTAATTTTTGCATAGTAAATCCTCAAATATTCCCGAAAAAATCATATTAAATTGGCATGGCATTCTGAGGACTTTTATTTTCGAGATATTTTTATATTGCATAGATAAGTCAGGAGACAGACAGAAAAATACTATTTTACTTTATTTCTACTAAATAACAGAAAATATAAAAAGGGTACAGAAAGTTGTGCTTCTAGTTTCATCCATCTCGTGATCATCAAAATGAACCCACTAACAAGGTTGATCAAGTCTTGTTAACAAACTCATTCCGAATAATCACGGAACCGGAGAAATTTCGAATGACACTAAGTTACCTCAACGGGGATATGAAAATCCCCAACAATAAGAATATCATACTTTTTCTTGACAGTAGGGAGAGGAAATTCAAAAGCTCCAAATATAATTGATGGATTTTTTCCAATAGAGTTGATACTATAAACTTGAGGCTCTTTTCTCGGAAAATGTACCATGTGCTCATTGCCATTAACATGAAAAGTGACATTGCCTTTGTTGCAATCAATAACAGCCCCTGCAGTTTTAAGGAAAGGTCTTCCAAGAATAATAGACATACTATCATCCTCGGGAATATCAAGAATAACAAAGTCCGTGAAAATAGTAACGTTTGCAACCACAACAGGCACATCCTCACAAATACCGACAAGTATAGCAGTTGATTTATCAGCCATTTGCAAAGATATTTCAGTAGGTGTCAACTTATTCAAGTCAAGTCTATGATATAAAGAGAGATGCATAACACTGACACTGGCTCCAAGATCACATAAAGTAGTTTTAACATAATTTCTCTTAATGGAGCATGGTATAGTAGGTACTCCTGGATCTCCAAGTTTCTTTGGTATTCCACCCTTAAAAGTATAATTAGCAAGCATGGTGGAAATTTCGGCTTCCGGTATCTTTCTTGTATTAGTAATGATATCCTTCATATACTTAGCATAAGGATTTGTTTTGAGCACATCAGTTAATCGCATACGCAAAAAGATGGGTCTAATCATTTCAGCAAAGCGCTCAAAATCCTCATCATCCTTTTTCTTGGATGGTTTTGGAGGAAAAGGCATGGGTTTCTGAACCCATGGTTCCCTTTCTTTACCATGTTTCCTAGCAACGAAGTCTCTTTTATCATAACATTGATTCTTTGATTGTGGGTTATCAAGATCAACAACAGGTTCAACTTCTACATCATTATCATTACTAGGTTGACCATTATCATGCACATCATCATTAACAGTATCACTAGGTTCATGTTCATCGCCTGATTGTGTTTCAGCATCAGAAATAGAGATATCATTCGGATTCTCAGGTGGTTCAACAATAGGTTCACTAGAAGTTTGCAAAGTCCTATCATTTTTCTTTTTCTTCCTCTTAGAAGAACTAGGTACATTAGTATTATTTCTCTGAGAATCTTGCTCGATTCTCTTAGGGTGGCCTTCAGGATACAAAGGTTCCTGAGTCATTCTACCAGTTCTAGTAGCCACTCTAACAACATAATCATTTTTCTTACTATTCATTTCATCAAGCACTTCTTTCTGAGCTTTAAGTACTTGTTCTACTTGAGTGGTAACCATAGAAGCATGTTTACTAACAAGTTTAAATTCACCTCTAATATCGGCCATATAATCACCCAAGCGTTTAATCATAAAGGTATTCTGTTTTAATTGTCTACCAAAATAAGCATTAAAGTCATCTTGCTTAAACGTAAAGTCATCAAACTCATCCAAGCACTGACTAGCAATTTTAGTAGGAGGGACTTCAGCTTTATCATATCTATAGAGAGAATTTACCTTTACTACCTGTGTCGGGATATCGGGAGGTTCTTTAGTGAATAAGTAATTGCGATCATATAATTCTTCAACAGGCGGTAAATTAAGACCATGTATTTCTTTAATAGGAGGTAAATTCTTAACATCTTCAACTTCAATACCTTTTTCTTTCATGGATTTCTTTGCCTCTTGCATATCTTCCGGACTAAGAAATAGAGCACCTCTCTTCTTCAGAGTTGGTTTAGGAATAAGCTCAGTAATTGGCTCTGGAGCTGGCTCAGGAGGTGGTTCAGGAGGTGCCCAATTGTTTTCATTTGTCAACATATTATTCAATAGAATTTCAGCTTCATCCGGTGTTCTTTCCCTGAAAAGAGAACCAGCACAACTATCCAGGTAATCTCTGGAAGCATCAGTTAGTCCATTATAAAAGATATCAAGTATTTCAGGTTTCTTAAGAGGTTGATCAGACAAAGCATTAAGTAACTTGAGAAGCCTCCCCCAAGCTTGTGGGAGACTCTCTTCTTCAATTTGCACAAAGTTGTATATTTCCCTCAAAGCAGCTTGTTTCTTATGAGCAGGGAAATATTTAGCAGAGAAGTAATAAATCATATCCAGGATCAAGAGAATTAAACCATATCTTAGCATCACCCTTTAATGAGAACGGAAATATTTTGAATAAATAAAGGTAGCGCGATCTCTCATTATTAGTAAACAGGGCAGCTATATCATTTAACTTAGTAAGATGTGCCACAATAGTTTCATATTCATAGCCATAAAAAGGATCAAATTCAACCAAAGTAATTATATCTGGATCAACAGAAAAATCATAACAATCCTTATCGGGAACACAGATAGGCGAAGTAGCAAAAGCAGGGTTGGGTCTCATCCTATATCTAAGAGATTCTTTACTCCATTTAATTAGCAACCTCTTAAGTTCATATCTATCCTGGCAAGCAAAAATAGCTGCAGAAGATTCCGCATAAAAAAGATAACCCTCAGGAATAGAAGGCATATTTTCATCATCACTATCATCATCGTATTCAGATTCAATAATTTCTCTTTCTCTAGACCTAGCAATTTGTTCATCAAGAAATTCACCAAGGGGCACAGTATTATCAAGCATAGAAGTAGTTTCATCATAAGTATCATGCATAGCAGAAGTGGCATAATCGATAGCATGCGACATATCAGAATGAATACCAGTAGCAGGTTTAGGTGTCGCAAGCTTACTTATAACAAAAGGAGAATCTAGTGCAAGGCCAGATGGCAGTTCCTTACCTCCCCTCGTAGTTGAGGGCAAAATAGTAGTTCGATCGTCTTTCAAGTTCTTCATAGTGTCCAGCAAATATAAATCCCAAGTGACTCAAAGAATAGAGCTATGCTCCCCGGCAACGGCGCTAGAAATAGGTCTTGATAACCCACAAGTATAGGGGATTGCAACAGTTTTCGAGGGTAGAGTATTCAACCCAAATTTATTGGTTCGACACAAGGGGAGCCAAAGAATATTCTCAAGTATTAGCAGCTGAGTTGTCAATTCAACCACACCTGGAAACTTAGTATCTGCAGCAAAGTGTTTAGTAGCAAAGTAATATGATAGTGGTGGTAACGGTAACAAAAGTAAAGACAGCAAAAGTAATGCTTTTGGTATTTTGTAGTGATTGTAACAGTAGCAACGGAAAAGTAAATAAGCGAGAACCAGTATATGGAAAGCTCGTAGGCACCGGATTAGCGATGGATAATTATGCCGGATGCGGTTCGTCATGTAACAGTCATAACATAGGGTGACACAGAACTAGCTCCAGTTCATCAATGTAATGTAGGCATGTATTCCGTATATAGTCATACGTGCTTATGGAAAAGAACTTGCATGACATCTTTTGTCCTACCCTCCCGTGGCAGCGGGGTCCTATTGGAAACTAAGGGATATTAAGGCCTCATTTTAATAGAGAACCGGAACAAAGCATTAGCACATAGTGAATACATGAACTCCTCAAACTATGGTCATCCCCGGGAGTGGTCCCGATTATTGTCACTTCGGGGTTGCCGGATCATAACACATAGTAGGTGACTATAGACTTGCAAGATAGGATCAAGAACACACATATATTCATGAAAACATAATAGGTTCAGATCTGAAATCATGGCACTCGGGCCCTAGTGACAAGCATTAAGCATAGCAAAGTCATAGCAACATCAATCTCAGAACATAGTGGATACTAGGGATCAAACCCTAACAAAACTAACTCGATTACATGATAAATCTCATCCAACCCATCACCGTCCAGAAAGCCTACGATGGAATTACTCACGCACGGCGGTGAGCATCATGAAATTGGTGATGGAGGATGGTTGATGATGACGACGGCGATGAATCCCCCTCTTTGGTGCCCCGAACGGACTCCAGATCAGCCCTCCTGAGAGAGATTAGGGCTTGGCGGCGGCTTCGTATCGTAAAACGCGATGATTTGTTCTCTCTGGTTTTTTCCTCCCCGAAAGCCAATATATGGAGTTGGAGTTGGCGTCGGAGGGCCACCATGGGGCCCACGAGGT